>NC_061823.1:6154874-6157374 GCF_019202785.1 Penaeus chinensis | reverse complement strand
TTGTCAGGACAGTTGTTGGCAGGTCTGTGAAAATATATGAGGCTGGTTCACAAATCTTTATAACAGCTAAACCCATCAGGCCTAAACCCGAACCCAGCTCCAGGACTTTTTTATTCCGAAACAGAGGTTTGTTCTCTGAGCACCATTCTGCTAACACGTGGCCAGCCTGTTCAGATAAAATAAAGTGTTTAATTACTACAGACTCTGATGAAAAATATTTGTGTATACCATTAACTTTAATTACACACATGAATTTCAAACATCAATTCCTATGAGCCCATCTTATATGAGCAATTTTGTATCTACCACTTTTTTTCCATAAAAGAAGAAAAACTGTCCAATAACTAACCTCCCAAGTAAACAAACCAGTCGTTCCATCTGAAATCAATTTACGTGTTTCTTTAATTGTCAGAACACAGTCAGGCTGCAGTCTGTAAGTTCTATAACAAAGATCTGTTGATAGTGATACAGACTGGGTAATGAAATCTGTGTAGACTAAATACACCTCTTCACATACTTCTTGATTACTTCCTTCAATCTGTAAGATAGTCAAATATTTAATGATAATACAGGATATGCTTTAGTATGTCTAGGACCTAAAATGGCAATACTATTAGAAAATACTATTACACACCCATGAAAAAATCAGCTTATATAAATGTATGAATATAATAGTTGAATCTAGTAATCTCTTACATTCACCTTCATGTATGATAAAACAACTGCTAGTCAGTGTGTAAATGACTTTCATGAAGTGTACCAAAGGAGCAGTATCATAACAACCTTTTCAAGTGATTTAAACACAACCAAAACAGTGAACACTAGCCTGATCTGTCATATCCTTTATTGCATTCCTAATTTCTAAGGTAATCAAATCCCTTGTTCCAAGCATGTGTAACACTGGTCCAGAATATACAAGTACCACTAGAGAAAATGAACCCTACTTGGTTAGTGCATTAAATGTTGTTTGATGATTCTACTAACAAAAGAGATGCAGAAGCCTATTTACAGATTTATTCTCAGTTAGTAAATCAATAGGAGAAAATAAGATATATCAAGATTGGCTGCTTTAAAATATATCATGCATATTTGTAATTGTAGTACTTACAATAGAATCTACAAAAAAAAAAATTTATGTATCTTCCTAAAGAAAATAGACAGAAAATTTCAAAATATACCTTATCTTACCTGCTCAATAAAACTTTTGAGAAACATCCGAGCATAACTCATTGTAGGTGGAAATCTTTTTGCAATTGGATGCTGTACAGTGTTGCTCAGGAAATTCTCTTGGAAGCTCATAGACTCATCATGTTCAAGGTTGATCAGAATGTCATTAATATCCTTTAAAAAGAATAACAGCATTTAGATTAACTGCCTTTAAATTGACAGAGTGATTCTGAATAAACTGTAATCTGGAGGAATCTTTATATCTAATATAATCTATTCTGCTAATTTGTAACAATTAATTACTCTAGTTAGCTATATACTAAAAGAAGCTTTTTCTCCAAATTCATTGTTCAGGCTTTAGAATAATATTACCGGTATTCACTTAAACTTGAGTTCTATGAATAGAAGAACTGTCCTGAATATAAATAAAAAGAACAATTAGAGATTAATGACACATTTCCGCTTACATACAAGCAAAAACAAAATACTTATTAAACATATGGCATGAATAACATTATTTTAGTGTGTAACATACTGAGTCTGAAACTTGTCACAATCCAATATAGGAACCAAGTCATAAGAACAAGTTATCAGTTAAATCTTTGGGTAAATTTTTCTTTAGTTTAATAGAATTCCCCTTGTTATATAAAGCCCATCTCTGATTTTCCTCTTCACCATCCAACCTTTGGTCTGAATTGATTCATGCCTCCTAATTTCTAGTGAAATTTTGGGAGCTTTTATACTGTATATATTGTACTACCCTCAAGTACACTGTTGGTATCCTTTGAAAAAAAATTATAACACTGTATAAAACTCAAGGGAAAGAGTTGAAGTTAATACAGAGTGAACAACACAGTCTATGTGAAAGTTTGGAAACCTGCATACATTTGGGGCAAAATATTAGACAATCTCCATAGATTTTTAGTGCATGACAATTATAATCCTAATCTTTATTAATACCAGTACAATTCCAATGACACTCGGGCTCAGTGTCATGGTTACCTTGTTGAAAACTAAGACACTTTTCATCAATGACATTATAAGAACAAATAAAAGCTTGAGAATAGTTTCAGTTTCCCACAGCCATTTTGTACCAGGAAAACTTTGCATGTCATGAAGAGAATGAACGAAAATAAGACACTTTTCATCTATGGTTTACCTTTGCAAGTTGATAATAACAGTTATGCAAGACATGCGAGAGAAAATTAAGATACATACTAGGGAAAGACAAAATATGATATCTTACCTTCCATATGATGTCTTTCAGTGGATACATGCGAAGATATTTCCAAGAAATGTCCTTCAAGAAATAATCCATCATTTTCAAAATATT
>NC_061823.1:6139874-6147374 GCF_019202785.1 Penaeus chinensis | reverse complement strand
CATGGCTGCTGGTGAGTGAGTCAGAACATAAGTATAGTGTCTCTCTATATTATATATAATAATCAGTATAGTTTAGAAAATAGCAAGGATTCAGTTATTACACTGGCCTTGAGTTTGATAGGCTCAAGTTATACCATTTATCAGAGTCTACCAGTTTATATATATTTTTTTTTTATTGTGCATTGTGAGTGTAAATCATAGGTTAAAAGAGAGAGAGGGAGAGTGATAGATATTGTACACAAAAATTCTAAGAAAAAGGAAATTTAGTATAGAATGTGATTTTAAAATATTATGTATCTTCCACCCTTCAGGCATTGTAACCAGTTTCTTCAGCGAGGGCAGTGACTGGAAGGAGTGGCTGGTGATTGTTGACCTGCCACTGATGATATTAACGGCAACAGTGACAGGATTGGTGGCAGTGACTCTTGCTCTGTTTTCACAAATTTTCCAGATTTTTGTCACGGAGGTATGAGAGGGAGCGATTTTTGCTAGGACTTTGCCTCTTCTAATAAATTTTACACTTTAGTATTTATATTTCATAGGGATGTAATGAAAAACTACCTGAGAATATTTGTTTGCAGTATCATCTCAACAAGAAATTCTTAGGATTGATTTAAAACTGCAGCATATATGTTTGATAGCATCGAAATATTCAGAATCGGTCTCTTGAATTACATAACCAAACCTCTAAAGTATAAATGTATTTCTATAAATTATCTCACCACCAGTTTTTCACCAAGCCTCTTGCATACTTGCAGCCAATCCAGATTCCATTGGCTACAGGAGAAGATCTCAACAACACAGAATCGGACGGAGATTCTTGGAGGTTGTGTCATGCGCTGAGCTCCTCTGGACTCCTCCAGCTCTTGGCCTTTTGGGACCTAAAGTTGTTAGCGTCCTCAGATCCTAGGGTTTTCGTGAGGCGTTCGCAAGTCTTTGCTATCAGTCAGCCAGGTAAATTTATTTTCTTTATTATTTTCGTCCTTCCTTCCTTCCTTATTTGTGGATAATTACTGTTTTTGATTCTGTGAGTTTGTGAAGACCTGTTGAATTTTGTAATTGCCAAGAAACAGAATAAGAAAAAATTAGTTTTAAAAGTTTGACTTTCTATCTTTGTCAGTTGGCCATTTTTTTCTTTTCTTTTACTTTCTTTCTATCATTTTATTTTCTCTCTTTTCCTATGTTGTGGAAATAGCTCCCATATGGAAATGGTCTTTTTTCTTATTCTTATTCTTCTTGATGGTTCCCTTACAAGAAAAGCTATATTGATTGAATATGAAAATCACTTACTTTGGAATGTCTGACTGGTTTCTTTTGATGTGATTCAGTGTCCTAAAAGAATGTTTTTTAATTAATTCATTCATTCATCCTTTTCTGAAGGTGGACATCCACGTAACTGGCTGGGCATCATGAACCCATCCCTGAACCTCATCCGTAAGTTTACTGAGCGTTTAAGAAGACAGAACTGCCCTGAGGATATGCCCCCGCCCCCTAAGCCAGTGGATCCCACTTCTGCCCCAACAGATGTCAACAAAAATGAGGTTACCAAACCTGCTTCTCCGCCTCTGAAGGAGAGAATCATAGAGGCATGTCTATATCAGCATTCAGTTTTATTACTAGTAGTATTAAATAATAAATAATTATAGTAATAAATAATTATTCTTGTCATCATTCTTCACATTTATCTTTTTTATTATATCTATATAAAATGGACTTTGCTTTTTCTGTTTTTCTCATCCTCTCCATGAATGATAAGTAAGTGAGTGATTTAATAAGATTAATTGTCTTTGCAGATGCTAAAGGGCCTGAAGAAATATCCATTCTTCGGGTACTTTTTAAGCGAGCTACCTGATGCTGCCTATCGCAGCATTTTTGCAGAGGCATTACCAGTTATTTGGGCTGTACAGGGTAAGATGTAATTTTAGGATTATGGATACAAATAGAATTTAGATGGTATTCTTGAAATATATATTATACATTACCCATAAGATTGCTTCTTCTTGCAGCAGCAAGGTGAAGCAATTTTTGGCTGCAGTTTTTAGTAAGGCAGTGTCTTGAATAAGGGCTTTTATTTGTAGCAACGTTGTCCAGTGGTTGCTGCTTCAGACAACTACTTGGGTGGGGGCTTTATTTACAAAGCAAGCTGTCACTTGGTGCCTCAAGATACTGCCGCTGTCCCTTATTGCTCATTGACATTCAGGGGTTAGATATCACTTTCTGAGCACTTTCTTGTCACCCTTCGAACACTTGCTAAAGTCTGGGGTGGCAAGAGTTGCTTGTATATAACTAAATAGGAAGTTGCCCATATTGGGAATTGATTGCCTCGTGTTCAGTTTTTATAGACCTGACATGAGTCTTATCCCCACACAGCATTTGGAGACTTAATTGCAGCCTCATACAAAGAGGACAAGTATGGTGTGGTGCAGCGTAACATTCCTGACATCTTGATTGCTTTCATTCACTTACAAAAGGTAAGAGTCTTTAAGTTGACTAAACAACCAATAAACTCCTAAAATGAAGACAGATTTCCATGATCCTGTAATTCTCTTCTCCAATAAAGCTTACTTACATAAACAGGTGGTAGATAGTCCAAGCAGAGGAACCATGGGACGAAGAGCAGGTGCTGGGGAGACTTTGCCAGTTGAGTTGCAGCTGAGGAAGGCTCTGAGGTCCACTTTGAGGTCGGCCTTGTACACAGTGACAACCACTTTTGGCTCTTCAGTGCTGTAAGTTCTCTTTCAGCTGATACGTTTTGAGTCCAAAAGTCCAAAAAGATTTTCTTTGTACATTCACAATGTTCACTGTAAAGCACACAATAAAAGTGACAAACGTTTGTGCTCTGCAGTTACATTTTACCTATATTATTTTTTAATTTTTGCTTAGCCTAAATCAAATTTATGAAGATAAAATATTCCCATAAGATTTTTTTATCAATATTTCAGGTAGTTAGGACAACAAGAGAGTTTCAGGACTTTCTTCCTCGGAAGATTCATTTCAAAATTAACAAACATTAATATTCTTTATTGATTCTTTTCAGAGAGTTGCAGGTATCTGCTGAGTGCCAGAGTAAGTTGCAGTCTTACTTGGATTTTAAAGAAGGATGAACTATGAAGTGATCTCGTCTTGGATAACTGTCAGCGAAACCCACACCAAAGGATGTAGTAGAAGTGCAGAGGCAGGAGTCTACTTGAAACTGTGAAAGGGTTGAAATTTGTGTAACTCATTTTCTGAATTGAATCCTTTGTTCCTAAAAATAAAGCATTATATGGACCCACATATGACTTGGCTTGATTTGCTTGTTGGGTTGCGTAAATGCATAAAAATAATTGTATGTATTTAGCATCGTTATCTGCTGTAATTGGAGGTGTTGCAACAGATTATGTGCTGCTTTAGGATATTTTTTATGTTCAACAATAATGATGGATCTATTTATAAGGAATGTGATATGTTTGGCATTTTTCTTATTGTAGACAAATAGATCCTTTTAAGTTATGATGTGCTATGTGTACTGAGCTGGTTTTACAGCACATTAAAAGTGAATTGTTTATATTTCCCAAATGTTTCTGTATAAGATTTTAAAAAGAAAATGCATTCATTTATTTGGAAATATTAAAAACCAGTGAAGTTAGGTTTTAGAATTTCATGTTAATATTTTTGTCCATGGCATAAAGAACAAAGGAAGATGAAGTTCAGGTATATCTGAATATTCTTTCACCATACATGTATCTTCTTTGTATATAACAATGGCTTAGGTTTGTATTTTTTCCACTTGAAAAATAAAGTAATAATTGTATTTGTAATTTTGTTTTACCACTGAATATCTTTTTACTAGGTGATATACATATTGCACTCAGAATGATCATTGTAGATTACAAATACTGTAGTGTAGAAATATATATAGCACTGTCCATTTTTCAGAATCTTTACCTGAAAAAAGAAGTATCAAAGTGAAGGTATCATATTATATGTGGTACTTGGTTTATTCATTGACAGTAGCTGCAGCCATCAGAGCATTGCATTGTCTCATGGCTAAAGGAGTAAACTTAATTCCATACAATTAATACAAAGCACATTGCACATTTTAAGTGGATGTCATTCCAATGTTTTCTTGTTTTGCCTTACCTATATATACCATGCAGGTAAATGTTTGTAGCATCCTTCAGGCTATTTTGAGATATTAGATGACCCATTGGAAATGTATGTAGGAACGACTATGACTAATAATCAAACAGATGGAAACCAAGCTTTTCAAGCACTAATTTATATATCAACGACACAATAAGTTCAGCAAGTACTATAGAAGTTATTAACACAAACAGGAACCAAATCCTATAAAGATCTGTAAACGAAAAAAATATTTATATTTACCGAAATATATTCAAACGAAAACATCTGACTTGCAAAAAACAAATTATACATGCCCCCTTGTCATGATAACAATACATTACTAGTATTTTCTCAGATCACTCAAGAAGTACTCCTTATCCAGCAACCCTTTTAATGAGGACTTCCAGAACCTTTAAATGGGGTCTAATCCAAATGAATAACAGTAAAGGACGAATGCTGAAAGTAATAGCCATTTGTCGGTGAGGTGAACGAAGATTGACGGTGATATCACACAGAGTGTCTGTCATACGTTACCTGTCATACCAGTATAAATACTCTGCACTTAATTCTATATATAACAAATTGTAAGGACATTGTTATGGCAAGGAAAAACAACAACGATACCTGTCTTATCAATGTCATTGAAAAGATATTGTTATTAATAATAATTTCAAGTGACGTGACTGCCAGTCAGTTGGCTAAACTAATGTAATGATAGACTTTTATGTGATTATATTTCCAGCTTTGGCTATCCTTCCCCCCTTTCACAAGGAATGGGAAAATGGGATGACCAGACAAAGTGGGCAAGTAATTGGGACAAGGGAACTGACTGAAAGGTGAAAGAGGATGGGTGAACTGTCTTAAAAGATAAATCAGAATGGATGAACTATTCAAAGGAATAAAATTTGCTGGGTGAACTGGTTGAGGGAGATATTTGGTTACGACTTAAATGGTTATAGAGAACTGGGACTGGTGAACTAGCTGAACATTAAATCTGACAGAGGGAACTGGCTTAAAAGGTGAAGTGGCACTGGTGGAATCTGTAATTTAGAACTGATAACTTAGGTGAAAGGTTAAATTGGGAAGGCAAACTGAAGTAACACAAAAAGGTAGGGAGCCATTGTTAGAGATTTTTTTCTGGATACGTAAGTGAAGTTGGTAGGAATCTAAAATTAGTTTGAAAACAATAATTTGGTATCAATTATCAACAATTTGGTTAAGAAAAACTAAAAATATCATAAAATATTTATTCAAATTAGAATAATACATCTATACAAACAAGAAATATGACAAATGGCAGAGCATAATAGATAAAATTCTATGCTAACAATTCCATTTGTTTTTTTGACTTTATGAATACATCCACCAACCATCTAAAAGACAGACAGAAATGGGGAAATCCTTTATAAATCACAACCTAAAAATGAAATCGGATATAAATTTTCCTTGATCATTAATTTAGTCAGATTTTTTTCTGCAAGAAATTTTGAGGTTGGCAAAAAAATGGAAAAGACTGGGCTTCCAAAACAGTGGAGAGTAAAACAATCCCTAATGGAAAAAAAGAAAAGAAAAGAAAGACACATAGCTCTATATAACATATTTAAAGTTAACAAAGGATGAGCACGAAACGACAATGAAATAGAGGAGAAATAATAAGTAACAAAAATATCGACTAAAATACAGAATTTGATTACATTTTGCTTCTGATTGCATTCGTTTATAGTATTTTTTCTTCGCTGATATGACGATAAACTGAGGAACAAACACAGGATTGAAACACAGAGAAAATGATAGTCACAGGACAGCACATAAAAGGAAATCTCATGTGCGGAAAGGCCTGTATTCACAGTTTTGTACTTAAACAAAGATTTCCCACATTTAGAAGCTTCTAGAACGGAGACCGAGCAAGCATCCTGTGTGAACCGACAGTTTATCATATATATAATACTCTGATATTCACTGGCTTAAAAATACTACATAGTACACTACATATATCAATCTATGACAAAAAATCTTTATACAATTAATATATGTACAAGTTACACATGCTGTTTCTCATCACAGTACGTTAGACTGAAAATGATCAGCAACAGAGACACTATTCAATCTACTCCATCAAGGAGAGATGTGGTTTTACCCGAAAATAAGAAGATACATGGCAAGCTTGTTCTGGCGTCTACACTCTTTTCGTTTCTCGTATTTTGCTTACTAACCCCCCATATTTAGAACAATATATCCAGAATACACTTAATGCGGAATAGGTCACCATATCCTTAAGACTATCCCCAAGACTTGGTAATTTCCATATGAACAAAACGGACCTGTTGCACAGCAGTCTCTCTGAGTATTACGAATAATGACATTTCTCCATTATAAACATGTAGACCAGGTTAAAGAGCAAATATTTGAAGAATCCATTAGCGCGATTAATTTTTATCAGAAGTGCCCGCATATAGGAGTTTCCTTTTCAGGTCGTAACACTGTGTCAATAACATGGATGACTCCGTTTGTGGCGATGATGTCATGCTTTATCACATTGGCTGTTCCTCCAACACCAGCAAGACGACCTGTAGGGAAGAGAATAAATGAAATGAGAATTGTAATATAATTTAGGTACTCTGACCCTTTGGATATCAATTCGCACTATTATATATCTATTTGCCTTTAATATGAACAAGTTTTCGTCTGAAATTAGACTTCAATTTCATTAATATTCGAATGCACTTGAGATATTTGAACATACGCGTGTATCCGTCGGAAGTAACTCTCATTTGCAACTCTTGTTCCTGAGCAAGAGTCGGTAGCCACGTCCCATCTCTCAGTCCCTCGCTGAAGTAAGCTCCAGGAACGATATGGTACATCAGAACATCTGTAAAATGACCAAGGACAATAAACCTATGGACTCGTGGCCACTGAATGAGTCGCAGGTTGTTAATTACAGGACACCCTACGTGCGTTGTTGTTTTTTAAATTCATAAGCGACTAAGAACACGTTATGCGCTCTGCAATACATTCAATGCAATTTTTAAGTGAAAAAAAAACGTTAGATAAGCCTTTCCTTTAAAGATAGTGTTTGGAATAAAGTAAGAACGTCCAGCATACTCTACGCTGGTCATCAAAAGTAGTGAAATTCGATTGTTTTATTCATAAGCGACTAAGAGCATGTTGGGCGTTTTGCAATACATTCAATGCAATTTTTAAGTGAAGAAAACGTTAGATAAGGCTTTCCTTTAAAGATAGTCTTTGGAATAAATAAAGAACGTTCAGCATACTCTACGCTACTCAGCAAAATAAAAAAGGGGTAAAACAACGTTAAATATGGAATAGACCTAATAATTCGAAATTCAACAGCTCGACTCACTTTGCAAGAGAGTGATGTTTTCAATGAAACTC
>NC_061823.1:6117374-6119874 GCF_019202785.1 Penaeus chinensis | reverse complement strand
GATATTGGTGATAATAAAAACAAAATTGGTATGATGATAATAATGTTGATGATAAACATAAGTAATAATACACATCATAAACATAAGTGATAATAATAATAATGATAAAAAAAATAGTAATACTGAAACAAATAATAATTATGATTATAATAATAATGATAATGATAATATAATAAAAATAATAAAGATAATAAAGAAATAAAATAATCATATAATAACAATAACAATTACGAAAATAATAATACAACAATAAAAATAAGAACAGTTTTTCCTTTCAATCTCCCTATTCTTGGACCAAGTTTACCGCCGTCATCTAATGAAGCAAGACGGTCCTGGCCTCTTAGTAGACTAGCTGTCATGTCATCAGCGTATCTTTAACGTTTTAAGAGTAGGCCTATAGTGTGGGTGGGTGCCATCACTCCGAATCGGCCTTTTTTTTATCTCTCTGTCTATTTCTCTTTATCTCTCTCTCCCTCTATCTATATATATCTCTCTTTCTGTCTCTCTATCTCTGTCTGTCTGTCTGTCTGTTTCTCTCTCTCTCTCTCTCTATCTATCTCTTCTCTCTCTCTCTCTCTCTCTCTCTCTCTTCTCTCTCTCTCTCTCTCTCTCTCTCTCTCTCTCTCTCTCTCTCTCTCTATCTCTCTCTTTAAAGAGGGAAGCATAATGATCCGACTGGGTGTTTGTTTGATTTCTTTTTCTTACATAAAGATTTTTTTAGAAGGTTTAGGGATGGTTTAGAAAGGGAATCAGTTATGCAACTTGACCGAGGATACTTTATTTTGTTAAAATAATGAAAAGAAAATGAGGGGTTGGTCCTTTACTCGATGACCTTCATTAACTGCTTTGGTTTTCTGACCTTTGGAATTTTCCTTCTTCTAGACCAGGAGTTCCCAACCTGGGCCCACGATGGGGTACTTTCTGGACCAATATGAAAACATGGACCAATATAAAAACCTTGACGTCAAATTTAATCTAATCTTATCTCACCTATACGGTACCTACATATAATTATCTCTCATATATCAATAAATAAGAATCTTTCCATAAAGTGTCATTATCCTGTAACTATAGACACCATTACACTACCCATAACAAGTTATAACTGCATTTGAGATAGGGAGATCATCATACATTGGTTGGGGGCCACGAAGTGAAAAAGTTTGGGAGCCACTGTTGTTGACCTCACCACACCAATCACTCACAAGAAACACAGGCTATGTTATAAGATGAGAGAGAGAGAGAGAGAGAGAGAGAGAGAGAGAGAGAGAGAGAGAGAAAGAGAGGATGAGAGAATGAATCATGATAATAATAATAGTAATAATAAGAGAGAAGGGGGGGGGGGGGGCGAGAGAGAGAGAGAGAGAGAGAGAGAGAGTCCCTCCCAATCCCTATTCTACCATCAACCCAAAACCTTTAAGCAGTTACAAAAAATAAATATTAACAAATGATAAAGACTGTCACAATATAATTGGTAACAATATAAATCAAGATGCATGCAGCCCGTTCTTCTCGCTGCAATATCTAATATACCACAAAAAAAAATAAAACAAATGCCAGTTCCTGATATTATGCATCCGATCTATTCAAATGAATATAAATGAATAAATGAAAAAAAATACAAACAAATGCATTCGATTTAATGAAATAAGAAAAGAAAAAAAAAAAAGAAAAAAAAAAAAAAATATATATATATATATATATATATACATGACTAGAATCACACGCTTACATCACCACGCAAACGTTTAATAAATACGCGGCCTTGCATCCGGCATGGAGACATTTAGGCGAATATTCAGTCATTAATAGACGTCCTGAGCTGCCACCTGTGTTGTAACCGCGTCAACCTTTGACCCTGATTTGCATACGTGCGTTTTGAGCAATGACCTTTCGACAAGTAAATGAAAATACTGGATATGAGTTTTGTGATCTCTTGTTCCTTTGTTATTTATGTATTGAATTTGTTACTGTTTTTTTTATTTTTCTTATATATTTATTATAATAATAATAATGATAATGATAATAATGATGATAATAATAATGATAATGATAATAATGATAATGATAATAATGATGATGATTATTAGTATTATCATTATCATAATAATTATGATAATGATTATTGTTCTTATTATGATAATAATAATGGTAATAGTGATGATATTAATACAGAAAATATAATAAGGATGATAATCTAACTGCTTATGTTTCGTCCATTCGTTCGCTTGTTCGACATCATATTCCACACACACACGCACACGCACACGTATGCGCATACGCACACGGATACGCACACGCACACACACTCACACTCTCTCACACACACACACCCTTAAATATCTCATTTTGCGACTATATTACAATCTTATTCTAACTATAATTATCATTATTACGATTTTTGTTATTATTTTATTATCATCATTGTTGCTGATGGTTATTACTATTACTATTACTTCTCTTTCGAGGCACAAATGCACTGACGTAGTTAGACCGTGAT
>NC_061823.1:6107374-6112374 GCF_019202785.1 Penaeus chinensis | reverse complement strand
TGTGTTGTGTGTGTGTGCGTGTTTGTATTGTGTGTGTGTGTGCTTACAATGTATAACACATTCATCTGTTTTGTAAGCACACATACACTTTACCCCCATATATATACACACACACACATATATGTATATCTGTGTGTGTGTGTTATTTAACCAAATACGTATTCTTCGTGTATACGGTACTGTTCGCCAGAGCTTTTTTCTCCTTCCATCTCACTCGCTTTCTCTCTCCCTCTTTGCCCGTTGAAAATCAGCGTGCTTACACACCACATCCAATGTCTTGCAACCTTTATTTTCTTACGATAATGTCACTTACACAGAACTACATTCAAAATTACACACTTCCAGTATACGGTCACAGTCATTCCCACATACATTTTCCACATATATAGTCATTATAACGCATATATGTTGGTTATAGAAATGGATGTCGCATACTTGTTCCCGCATTAGAGCACTCCGGGCGACCGTGTTCCACAGGGTTCGCGCAAAACCTGTAATTTCTTGTTTATGCAGATGTCAGCTAATTCTGGCAGTTTCCGTAAAACCTCACAATGCGGCACAAACTTCATTGAAAGAACTAACAAGAATCTAGGAAACTAAACCAAGTCTATGTAACATACTTTGATATAAATGACAGCGACAATATATAATGTGTCACCATACCGGATTTCACCCCTACCACTGCATCGGTATCATTCTCACATCCGCAGACTCGCACGTGCAAATTCGCCTCCATAGCGAACGCACATGCAAATCAATGGAGGCTTTCTGTAGCTCCCGAGGAAAATGAATCCTGTAGAATTACCGTGATCAGGAGCACACTGTTGAAAGTGCCAATTGCAATGTTCGTCGACAGCAGGCGTCTGACACGATAACGAAAGAACTCAACCGGCACATTAAGTCAAGTTCAGTGTCGACATTAGTAGAAGGGAATCACGTGTATTTCCGGCGTAAAGCATGACAAGGCTGTGACTTAGTATGCCCGGGAATCTACGAGTCATGCAGGGGAATATGCACATCAGTTGGTCTATTTGTTCGAGGTATCATTGGTTTTAATCATTTTTGCTGTGTGTTGTTGGAATTCTAACATCTGTTTGAGAAGTAGCACACAACATTTATCAAACGTCAGTCAGTATCATAAAATGCCTTTTAACCGTAATTGTATTAATCACTGCAATGAATTTGAAGTTTCAGCAATTGTTTACATATTTATCACTGTTATGTCAGATATCAATTAAGGTCAAATTATCATTATTCGTCAAGAAAAGCTCTCCCACGCTTTTTAAATTGCCTTAGGAAGTCTTAATCATATCTCCTTAATTTCAACTTCATTCTCTCCATCCCCGTCATTCTTTTTCTTCTGTTCTTATTTACTTTCATCAATCTATCCCTTACACCACCTTTATCTTCTGTTATTCCCTTTCCATAAGTTCTCAAAGTTCTCACGAGTGCGAGCGCTGAAAAAAAAACAACGTAAGAACGTCACACAAGGTAATAATTCAAGGAAGGAGACACCAGTTAGGTCTTCGGAACAGCAACGCAATAACATTATTTTGTATGACGAGTTACAAAAGAAACATACAATTAAGAAAATTATAATTAAGACCTGTAGAAGAGTGGTTTGAGTGATGGTAACTCGCCATGTAGGGGGAAAGTGACCAACCCTATACACTCAAAACTAAAGGAGAGAAGAGAAAAGAAACAGAATGAAAAACGGGAGAGATAAAAACAAAACAAAACGTTCCAAGGGTGGCAACCAGTGCGGGACGGGCCTTATGACTTCCTTGATTACATTATATATGCAGGCGACGTGGTTTTTCCTAAAGGGAGAGCTTGTTTGTTGTTTTTTCGGAGGTGGTTTTATGTCTGGCCATTTTGAGGAAAGTCAATAGTGGGATTATTATGGGGCCATTTCATTAATTCGGATAATTTTGATTTATGCATCCTTCCTAGGATATTCTATGTATATACACACGTGCAGTGCATACAATGAATTCATATGATATGAATACGCTAATATATAGATAATATGTATATATATAAACACACACAAATATATATATATATATACACATCCATATATATGATTTATATATATATATATATATATATGTGTGTGTGTGTGTGTGTGTGTGTGTCTATATATATCATATACATATATATTTTATGTGTATATATATATGTATAAATATACATACATACATATATATATATATATATATATATATATATATGTGTGTGTGTGTGTGTGTGTGTGTGTGTGTGTGTACACGCACACACATAAATATATACATATATATATATATATATATATATATATATTTCATGTGTATATATATGTATAAATATACAAACATACATATATATATATATTTATATACATATATATGTGTGTGTGTGTGTGTGTGTGTGTGTGTGTGTGTGTTTGTGTGTGTGTTTGTGTACATATATATATATATACATTTATATGTATTTATTTATTTATATACACACACATACATATATACACACATATGCGCACACTAACCATACACATGCGAAGGTGACAATGACTACAAATTCATCATTACAGAGTGACACGTGAAAATCGATATCACACGCATGCTCCCACCTCTACTGGCGTTCATGTGTATTGGAAACAAGGTTATATCATCTCCCTTTAACTTGTTGTGGACGATCCTTCCCACACGCAACACGAATGCGACAGGAAGGCAGACGACACAAAGCAAATCTCGAAGCCGTTCCTCTACATCGAGATTCGCAATGTGTATTTACAGCGCCATTAGGGGGACGGCCCTCCACGCTCCGGCAACGCAGATGACCACTAATATTCACATTACCCGAGCGAAATTGGACGGTTCTCCGAGTTCCTTCTGATCGACGAGGTATTGGTCTCGGCGTTAGGCAAGCCCCCTCCCTTCAAAAAAGAGGAATAAAAGATAAAGATAAAGGAGTGTAGTGGACACGTGTGACTGAAGAGCAAGTAACATGCAAAGGAGAGGATTCCACGTCATTGGTTCGTCAAGAAATGAGACATCTCTCTCACATGCTCTGTTTGGTCTTTAGATTCTGCCTCTGACTAGGAGTTCGAGCTATGATAAACAGAGCGAGTAGATCCCTTTTCCCTCTTTCCTATGGTGTTTTTTTTTCTTTTCTTTTTTCTGGATGCTTCCTTAGGGGGAAATTAATTAGGTATGTTAGGTAAAAATGTTGTTAGATTATTTGTGTTGTCTACGGTTTGGAATACTAAGTTCGATTACAAAGGCTGGACACATAAATAAAAATTATAATAACGTTTAAAAAATAGATAAATCAATGAATAAGTGTAATATATGTTACTGAATAAACAGGCCATTTCGACGACGAAAAATGCGTCGAAACTAAAAACAAAGGTTTTCACGAAAAGAATATTCGGGTGCACATACATCCGGAATTGAAATAACGATTTGCCTATTATCCGATAGTTTACAATAACGCCACAGTTTAGTGCAGTCATTATATAGTTACGCATAGCTCTGTGTTGACCTTCTATTGTGAGTTTTACTATTTGATAAAATTACAATGATATTAGTTTAATTTGACAATGAGGACGAGAAAGTCTGTGAACCATATACATAATTTAAGGAAGTTGATTAGCCTAATTTCCTTGATAATGCTTTTAGTAATGTAACTGCACAAGGAATTCTGGACCTAATGTTTATGTCTTGAGAAGTTATCGTAGAAAAGGCAGGGTAAATATACCTATGCAATCAGCTTTACTTTCCATAGCTTCCCATAGAGCGGGAGAGTATTTTTTCGTATAATACATGGGACTTTTGGTGACCTTTCTCAACAACGAGCATTGCAAAGAGTACTCTCGAAACGGCTTTTCAACTCCATTAGAGAATTTTATGATCATTTTTTTTTTTCATCATACGTATGGCCATCTTTCAGAACTTGAATACATTCACTTACAACAGGGGCTTCTCTGTCAAAAATGAAATACGCTAATTCAACTTCAGTGAAATTAACACCGGAAAGTGCGTGCTATCGTGCCGTTTTTTCCTAAAGTTTCACTTCCATGAGCGAGGGGGAAATGGTTAACCTATTTTTTCGATCTCTCACGGAAAGTGAAAGAAGTCAACATTTTGGTCTGATTAATATGTCTCTGTATGTGTATATATGTGTATTTTTCTTTCTTTCTTTCTTGTGCAAAAAACTACATGAAACGGAAATTTTATGAAGATGATATTCATAACGTGATATTAATCTATTCATTATCATTTCAGGTTGTTTTTATTTCTAGCATTGATCAGCTTTATGATTTTATCAACCAATGCAACTGTATTAAGCCCATATAATGTTACTTTAACATTTATGGGGACAGTCAATCTGATACCTGCGTTTACAGCTATTACTCATTGCGTGGATATAATGATTCTACGTTATTACTCTACGTGATGCCATACAAAAAACATTTAACGACTTCTTTACATAATCGATCATAGGCCTATACGCTGGAGGCCGTAGCGTCCGTTCTCGCCAGAAATAAGTAATGCGGTAATGAAGCAACTAAGACGCTTAACAACTTGAGGTTTTGGTCTTGAGGCGAGGCAAAAGGTCGTGATATTTTTCCCCTTTTTACCTTTTTAAAGATCCGTCTCTGTCTTTGCCAACGTGTATGTTTGTTTGCTTGGGTGGTTGTCTCCGCCTCTTTCTCTTTGTTTCTCTCTCTCTTTTTTTATTTTCTTTCTTTTTTCTTATTTTTCCTCTTTCTCTCTCTCTCTCTCTCTCTCTCTCTCTCTCTCTCTCTCTCTCTCTCTCTCTCTCTCTCTCTCTCTCTCTCTCTCTCTCTCTCTCGCTTTCTCTCTCCCCTTCTCTCTCCCCTTTCCTCCCTCTCTCGTTAGAGATCGAAAAAAAAGAACGCGGACATAGGGAGAAGCAGAAAACGAAGAAAAGAGGGGAAAAAGAGAGGTAGAACGCGGAAAAGAAAGAGGAAAACAGAGGATTAAAAAGCGAAA
>NC_061823.1:6074874-6084874 GCF_019202785.1 Penaeus chinensis | reverse complement strand
CTTCTATATTTATTATCTTGATTTTTCTTATTGGCAGTAGTATAATCACTTTTATTATCATTATCAGTATCATTACTATTACTATTATCAATATTTTTATCATCATAGCTACCACTATCATTTGAATTATTATTGTTTTTGCCATTGTTATCATTATTAGCAGTAATAGTCGTATTCATACCTGTTGTTTTTGTTGCAGTATCAGTGTAATCTATGCTTTGATATGACATTATAATATTACTATCATTACTTTATTATCACTGTGATATTATGGTATGCTCAAGAAACATTTTCTCAGCTTTCATCACAAATATTACTCATTATTATCACTATCTTTAGTGCCTTTAGAAGCAGCTGATAACTACCAAAATATTTTATTAAAACGACGACGTATAATACCAGTTGCAATAACGTTTTATGAACTGTTTCTAATGACCTTGAGTTACATCCCTCATATGTACGATGAATTGTGTTTATATACGTTCTTACATTCTCTCCTTTTCCCTGTTCCTCCTATTCTCTCTTCCTTCTTCTTTCTAGCTGACTGTCTCCTTGGCTGTTCATATTTCACTTCTCTAACTGCCTCTGTTTTGTTTTTGTTTTCTTGTTTATTCGATCTATATATCTGTCCATCTATCTATCTATACCATATCTTTCCTTTCACCTATCTCTCTGTTAGTATGTCTGTCTATCTACCCGTAGAGTGTGTTGGTGTGATTAGTTTAATACATAACCTATGAAAACGAAGTCTCTTGTCATAATGTGCAATGATGCAAATTTTCAACATTTGCACTGTTAACTATATTTTTACAATATCAATGAATGGAAAGAGAGAGAGATTAGAGAGAGACAGACAGACAGAGAGAGAGAGAGAGAGAGAGAGAGAGAGAGAGAGAGAGAGAGAGAGAGAGAGAGAGAGAGAGAGAGAAATAAAAGGAAAACAAAAAGTGAATTTGTGAAAAATAAAGAGATAAAGAGAAAAGAGTGAAGAAAAAGAAGAAGAAGAAGAAGAAGAAGAAGAAGAAGAAGAAGAAGAAGAAGAGAGAGAGAGAGAGAGAGAGAGAGAGAGAGAGAGAGAGCGAAATAAAAGGAAAACAAAAAGTGAATTTGTGAAAAATAAAGAGATAAAGAGAAAAGAGTGAAGAAAAAGAAGAAGAAGAAGAAGAAGAAGAAGAAGAAGAAGAAGAGAGAGAGAGAGAGAGAGAGAGAGAGAGAGAGAGAGAGAGAGGGAGAGAGAGAGAGAGAGAGAGAGAGAGAGAGAGAGAGAGAGAGAGAGAGAGAGAGAGAGAGAGCGAAAGAAAAGGGAAAAAAAAGTGAATTTGTGAAAAATAAAGAGATCAAGAGAAAAAAGTGAAGAAAAAGCAGAAGAAGAAAAAGAAGAAGAAGAAGAAGAAGAGAGAGAGAGAGAGAGAGAGAGAGAGAGAGAGAGAGAGAGAGAGGGAGGGAGAGAGAGAGAGAGAGAGAGAGAGAGAGAGAGAGAGAGAGAGAGAGAGAGAGAGAGAGAGAGAAATAAAAGGAAAAAAAAAGTGAATTTGTGAAAAATAAAGAGATCAAGAGAAAAGAGTGAAGAAAAAGCAGAAGAAGAAGAAAAAGAAGAAGAAGAAGAAGAAGAAGAGAGAGAGAGAGAGAGAGAGAGAGAGAGAGAGAGAGAGAGAGAGAGAGAGAGAGAGAGAGAAAGAGAGAGAGAGAGAGAGAGAGAGAGAGAGAGAGAGAGAGAGAATGATCGGTTGATGTCAGTAAGCGAATCAACGACAAGGTTCCCGTCATCTTCAACACTGATTATTATTGCAATTGCTCTCATTATCCTCGCTATGTCGGCGTCGTTGATTTTGATATCATTTTTGTTGTTATTTTCATTATTTTTTATCACTGTTGTTGTTTGTTAATGTGGTTATTATCTTTATTATTATTATTGTTATTATTATCATTACTATCACTGTTATCATTATTAATAGTAGTAGTATTGTTTTTATCATTATGTAATAATAATAATGATTATCATTTCAGTATTATATCATTCTCATTATTAGTAGTAGTATCATTATTATTATTATTGTTATTATCATTATAATAATTATTAGTATCATCAACATTGTAATCACCATCATTATTATCATTGTGATTATCATCATAATCATTATAGCTGTTATTGTTACTGTTGTCATTTGTTTTGGTGTTGCTGTTGTGGTTAATATTATGATGATCATAATCTTTACTATTTTTATCATCATTGTTATTGTTGTCATCATCATCATTATTATTGTGATCATCAATACTACCACTATTACATTTTTCCCATCATTATTATTGTCGTCATAATTGTTACCAAGGCAAGAAAGAATTATAAACAGACAAACAAATAGTCCAATATAAACAGAAGACTCAGGCGAGATAAAGAAAACGGGTTATTATTATTATTATTATTCTGAAAATGACAGTTATAAATATGACTCTTTTTAACCGGCGTAACGATAACGAAATCACTCGGTATTATTTTACGACACATTTAACATTACTCCGTGTCTAACCACAAAATTACTTATTACTTTCCTAAGTATATTGATCCAGTCATTAAGTGTAACATAACAGATGGTCGAGACAACGAATATTTCAAACTGCATTTTCTAAAATGTGTTTCTTTCCTGTCACTGGTTATTAACCTTGACTGAGAAAGAATGGATAACGACGAATATTTAGAAACAAAATACACACACACACACACACAAACAAAAAATTGGAAATTAGGTATACAAATAAAGAAAAACAATATATAAGTCTTTCTCTCATTACAAGGCAGAAGTCCCCTAATACACAAGCTATAAAAATACACGCCAACTTTCCCGCCAAAAAATCCCAGGCAGCGGCCATGCTGGTAAACCGTCATTACTCCTGGAAACGGAAAAACTATTCTCTCTGGCGATATTTATATGAAGTGTGGTGTTTTTTTTTTTTTTTTTTTTTTTTTTTTTTTTTTTTTGTCTTTTCCTTTCTTTTTTTTTTTTTTTTTTTTTTTTTTTCTTTCTTGTGTGCGTGTATGTTTGCGGTAGCGTTTGTATGGGAAGGAGACGTAGGAAGATGCGTTGGTCGTAAAAGAACGGGTTGTAAAAAAGCGGAAAAAAAAGGTCGTGGATCAAACCTCAAGACTCGACCGAAGTGTGAATCTTTTTCTAAGCATTTTCTTTTTCTTTCGTTTATTTATTTTTTTTCTAAACCCGTCTTTCTCTCAATCTCTCTCTCTCTCTCTCTCTCTCTCTCTCTCTCTCTCTCTCTCTCTCTCTCTCTCTCTCTCTCGATCTCTATTTCTAGCGTACCATCTGTCTCGACTCTCCGTCTTTCTCTCATTCTATCTCTCACTAGCTATATGCCTGTCTATGTGCTGGCCTGTCAATCTATCTCTCTACCATTACTTCTCTTTACTTCTCTCTCTCTATATCTTTCTTTTTTTACCTAAGCTTGTTTAACTGTCCATTTATGTATTTATCGATATATATTTTTTTATTTATATATCCATATATCTATCTGTCCATCTGTCAATTTAGCTATTTGTCTTCTACACACACACACACACACACACACACACACACACACACACACACACACACACACACACACACGCACACATATATATATATTGTATGTGTATATGTATATATATATATATATATATATATATATGTCTATGTGTAAATAAATAAATAAATACATATATGTATATGTGTGTGTGCCTCTTTATCTTTCTGTCTGTTATTCTATATCCAATAATCTCCTTTTTATACCCCATGCAGTCTTAATAAGCATTATCTCTTAACGAACTCCAGTAAGATCGACAATCAAATCAACGGTCCAGATCACTCGACGCACAAATGGCGATCATTCTCCTTGGCGTTACAGACGACAACACCTTTCTACGTCCATCTGCTTCCTCTAGGAGACATCTTTGACTGATGTGGAGCATGGGAAGATTTCCTCGTGTGAATTTACTGCTTTATCACTTCCCCCCTCCCCTTTACACCCCCTCTCTACTCACCCCACACCACCACCCCACACACACACACCTCCCTCCCCCATACACTCAGATCCAAGGTTCCCCCGCCCCCAAGGGACACCCTCCTCCTGGATACACTCCCCTCCTCCCAATACCTCCCCTCACCCTCCCCCATCGCCCCTACCCCCACCATACTCCTTCGCACCCTCCTTAACCCCCTTCCCCCCTCCCCCCCCAACTGTAATTATGGTGTTGATTCCATCTGATTTATTGCGTCGCTCCTCCATTGTGAAGATTTCTTATGAGGCATTTTGTTGTCTTGGCCGACACCCCTTTGATGTGGGGCGATGCATCATCTAGTGATTGAAAGAAAGGGAAATGCTTCTAGTCATGTTAAACTGTGTATCTCTTTATTTGCTATGTTGATTTATTTTAATGGCGCGTAGTACTTTTTCTTTTCTTTTTTTTCTTATTCTTCTCTTTTCATGTTGGTATATTTGGGTGTATAGGTTGTTTCTTGTTTATTGGTATGTTGTTTTGTTTATTTTTGTGGAGCTCTGTTTTAATGTTCCATGTTTTTCTCTCTCCCTCTCTCTGTCGATTTATCTATCTCTATTTCTCTCAGTCTCTCTCACTCCATCTCTTCCCTTTTTCTCTCTGGCTATCTATCTATCTATCCCTATCTATCTATCTCCGCCCCCCTCTCTCTCACTCTCTCTTTCCTCCCTCCCTCCCTCCCTCTCTTCCTTACCCCCCTCTCTCTATGAGATCTACGCACCTTTCTCTCCCTCTTTATCTATTCATCATCGTCGAGGAATTCTTTTCTACCGAAGAAATTCTTTTCCATGCTTCCGATGGTTCATAGTAAGCGGTTCTCCATCGGTTCGAACGCGGTTCCTCTTCTACGAACCGTGCGTGACTCGGCCTCCCCTGCTTGCGTCGCTTTTCCGTATTCGTCTTATGCTGAAGCTTCTCATTAGGGTCTGTGGCGGTCTCTCGCGCATTCCCTTTCTCTCTCTATGTCTGTCTTTTTATATCTGTGTTTATCATTATATCTGTCTCTCTATCTATCTTTATTCATGCATACAGACATATATATTCACACACACACACACAAACACACACACACACACACACACACACACACATATATATATATATATATTTATCTATATCTATATCTATTTATCTATATTTATATATATATGTATATATTTATGTAATATATATATATATATATGTATATATTCATGTAATATATATATATATATATATATATATATGTATATATTTATGTAATATATATGTGTATCTATCGAACTATCTATCTATATCTATTCATATATGTGTATGTGTTTATGTATATATATATGTATTTGTATGTGCGTGTGTGTGTGTGTGTGTGTCTGTGTCTGTGTATATGTGTATGTATATATATATATATATATATATATATATATATATGGGTGTGTGTGTGTGTGTGTGGGTGTAAGAGAGAGAGAGAGAGAGAGAGAGAGAGAGAGAGAGAGAGGGGGGGGGGGGGGGTAGAGAGAGTGAAAGATACATAAAGGGGAAGGGCCGTGTTTTTACACATGTAGTTTTTCATCTCTCTCGTCTCGTTTTATCTCTCTGTTTTCCTGTATATAATTTCTTAATCTGCTGCATACATCGATGCCGTTTGCATATGTTCTCCATTCTATTAGTCGGTCTGAATAAAACACACACACACACACACACACACACGCACGCACGCACGCACGCACGCACGCACGCACGCACGCACGCACACACACACACACACACAGTGTTTACCAGTCATAAGATTCAGATAAAAAGATATCATACATGACAATCTCCAGCATCCTTTACGTCACGACAATTATAATAGCGTGAGAAAACGGTTTGCAGCTGGAACGCCAGGTGTGGAGAAGCAAGTCGTTCATCCAATAGTATTCACTTTCTTTGGTAATTAATAACACAAACAGATGGCGTAAGTCCGAGACAAGAGTTTCTCCTGATTATCGGGAGGGAGGTGGTGTCTCGACGGATTTTTGTTGTTATCTAGTTACATGATGTTGTTACTATTATTTTCTCATCTTTTTTTCAAGTCTTCCGAGCACAGTGCATCTTGGTAAATTAGCACTTAGGATAGTTTATTTCTTCGAAGTATATGGTAGAAGTTGCTTTTCCTTCGTAACTTTTGTTTTTTTTTCATGACGGTATACTTTCGTTTTCAGATGTCTGGGTAATTTCGTGTTTTATTTGATTATGGTAACCGTGTAAGTGGTGTCCAATCACCCGCATGTTCATAAAGTGTCAAATGGATCACTCTGGCTTGTATTAACACTCTGGCGTCCACGTGTATTGTGTGATTGGAAAATGAAAGTCCGGAAAGCAGATGGTCGCGTAGACCCCGATACACGGAACCATCTATATCCCGAATACTGCGATTTTTTTTTTTTTTTTTTAAACAAGAACACTCATTTAGTAGATGTTAATATGCAAAGGAGTATATAGCTATATCTTATGCAAATAACAACATTAAGAAGGTTATTAAAAGCTTCATCAAGTGACCAAATATGGATGAGTGCAACCGCAGCGGACTAATATTTATGAAAGCAATAAGTGCTGACGACTTCGTAGTTAAAACATTATGTCCGTGTATTTCATTTGATTGCGGTATTATGGACAGTTAGTGATGGGAATATTTTTGCCATACATTGTCTTACAACACATGCAGGAAATTACACTTTCGTTTATTCTCATATTATTCTACCTTCAATAAAGAACCATGCTTGCCTTTTCTTTACTAGATTGCCTTTAATTAGCCTGATTAAACAGGAGATTGGTTGACAGTAAAACATGGTTCATAGGAATAGACTTTTATTCATGTACAACTGTTCCTTATAATCTAAAGTAAATGCATATGCTAGATGCAAAGTGTGTACAGTGTAGAATGCGGTCAGCGTACTCCCCATGACTATTGTTATGGCCGTACAAGTGAAAATAGCTCTCTCGCGAAATGGAATACAATTTCTCCTTAATTAGATCGAAATAGAAATCTGCAACCGGGGATCTATCCAACTTAATTAATAAATTATATTTAGATGTGTATTTATACACATATATATCGTATATATATATATATATATATATATATATATATATATATATGCGCCAATGTTGCATTACTCATATAAATTTATTGAAAATGATCAGTTTTTGGATTCGCGAATATGGCGCATATAAGGTCTTCATAATAACTCCCGATTCCAGTCTTAACAACAACTGTTTATCTGTTTAAAAAACATATAACTTTTTTTCGCTTCAGCAATAATGTTCAGTATAAAGGAAAATTTGGCACGTGTTTCCTTAATTAATTAATATAATGATTCTGGTTTCATTAACTGTTCATGTTTATAAATATGAATATATACATACAGATGCATAAGCTCATTTTTATGTGTTATAGCACGATACTCTGTTTTTTGTTCTTTAAAATAACAAAACTAAATGTGAAGTAACGATTCATTTTACGAAAGTCAATTGGACGAGATTCATAAGATGCGCATATGCTATGTATATGTGTGTGGATATATGTATTATGTATATGCATATGTGTGTGTGTGTGTGTGAGTGTGTGTGTGTGTGTGTGTGTGTGTGTGTATGTGTGTTTGTGTGTTGTGTGCGTGTGTGTGTGTTTGTATGTGTGTGTGTCGCGTATGGGAAGCTGTTGATATATACAGATAAATACTGATTTCACCTGCCTTATGCTATTTGATCCGAGAATCGTACCTTTTTATATTAAGTATGAAAGCCATTCTCTATATAACATTTTTGTGATAAATATATAGCTCGTATGTAACTAGTAAAATCTCCCTGTAATGCTATTTGTGCTGTAGACTTGAGAAACATCAATGTCTCAGTATTATAAGAGTTTTCAGTAGGAGTGATAGCAGAAGAAGAAGAATTTTAAAAAAGGAGATGAAAATGTGAAATTCGACTTAATCGGCCATTCGACCCTGAAATTTCCCAATGCACAGACCGGAATTTCTCATGTGGTGTTGGGACCTGTGAAGAGCAGCCCGTCTTTCCAGCCAGTGGGTCTCGGCTCCACCACAACACCACCTGCTTTCACACCGTAGACTATGACCAATAAGTATTAACTTCATAAAAATCTAGACTGACTTTACTAAACACACAAATTTCTAACACTTACAACTTCCTCTACTGATTTTCTCTATTGGTTTACGTGATATAATGATCTGTTTTTTAAAACTTTACTTCATTTTTTATGGCTTTTCTAACGAGCTTCTGCGAATTCGAGTCAGATTTTTTTGTATTTCTTTAACTACACCTTCCTTTAGTTTGTTCTTTTTTTCCACTGCCTACACAAAATGTATCTAAATTGGTCCCACTTCATTGTTAGGCCTGCTTCGTCATCGTTTTGGTTTCCTTATATCATGCCATTTCCTCTTGCATTCTGCATGACATTATGACAAGCACTGACCATTACGAATACCATCCTTCCCTTCATTTTTACAGCGAATCTAAGCCCATATCTGAAACAAATGTTAAATCAATTAATACACTGCTTTGGCAGATAATGACTACTCCGCTACCAAATGCATCATCACAGGTTCAAGTGCATATCCTCACTTTCAGAAGATAATCAGATTATTCTACTATCAAATATATCACTGAACTTGTTCTTGTACTCACTTATACACTGAACATTCCTACGCAAAGCCTGACAACGTACCCTGAGCGTGAAGTCCCAGGAACCTGTAGAGATGGCAGTTCCGTCCGGAGACATCTTGAGACAAGAGACCCGGTTCTCGTGGCCGTACAAGATGGTGAGGCGCTGGCATTTGAGGGCGTCCCAGACATTAACGGTGTAGTCGTTGTATCCCGCGAAGAGGAGACGCCCTGGCAAGAATGGAGAGAGAGAGAGAGTTGTACCGTATTTATGTTGACAAGTGTAGAAAAGGTATGGATCAAGAATAGAACATTGCAAATGGACCCTGTTGAAATTCTTGTTTATTGTCTCGATCACTGTTGTGGTGACACTGTAGATACTGAACGATTATCGCTGTGCTATTTTACTGCTAATTTCTCATTAAGTAATATGTGATCGTAATGATCATTTTTAGCTAACAGAGATCACATTTATTATCTGAATTAGTGTACTTCACATGAAAACCAAAACCAGAAAAAAAACTACAGACACAAATCACAGATTGAAAGAAAATACAAATGAACTGGCATCAACTAACACGCCGACGTTTAGTGTTTGTCACGTTCATCAGCTAAAAACAAAGGAAGACTTACCGCTGACGGAGAAATCGACTGCATTGACACCGAAGATGATGCTCTCCTTGGTGTACACGGCGATCTCTCGGTCTGCGCGGAGGTCAAAGAGCCGGCACTGGGGAAGAGGGTCACGGGAGATAGAGGGGGCGAGGCTGAGAACTGCGTGCTTCCAATCTAAATGCGATTCTCTTTCGATTTACCTCTCTCTCTCTTTCTCTCGCTCTCTCTCTCTCTCTCTCTCTCTCTCTCTCTCTCTTTTTCTCTCTCTCTCTATCTCTATCTCTCGCTCTCTCTCTCTCTCTCTCGCTCTCTCTCTCTCTCTCTCTCTCTCTCTCTCTCTCTCTCTCTCTCTCTCTCTCTCTCTCTCTCTCTCTCTCTCTCTCTCTCTCTCTCTCTCTCTCTCTCTCTTCATATTTGTGCATATCATATACCCTTTGATAATGCAGCTTTTACAATAAGGATAAACCAAAAACATCTTCTCTTCCATCTTCTCTTGCACTCACCGTGGCGTCATCCGATCCCGTGGCGATGGCATCCCCTGATGGATAAAATTTGACGGAATTGATGTCAGACTCGTGGCCCTCGAAACTCTGGACACACTGGCCTGTTCGCATGTCCCAGATCAAGGCCATCTTGTCACATCCCTGAAAAAAATATCCCTTCTTTAGTTAAAGGCGGACAGAAAGGGAAGAGACCTAGCGT
>NC_061823.1:6019874-6027374 GCF_019202785.1 Penaeus chinensis | reverse complement strand
GTTAACTTTGCTGTAGTTAATTTACAAGATCAATAAAACCCATTGCTTCTAAACAACCTTTAAAACTGCCTTGAAAGGACATAAATATGTACAATCTGCAAGATACTTATGTATATAAAGGAAATTATAGTCCAACCAGGATGTCTATGCACATGCTGGATGAAGCAGTTTAACCAGGATGTCAGCCTTTGGATTATCCGCCCATGACGAGCCAAGACTGCTGAAGTCTATCGATGTTGGAAAAATATACTTTGTCACTTTTGATCCATTCCTTTCACAGAAGGAATTAGAGGCTTGTCAGATTAAGCAGTGTTGATGGATGCCGGTTCTTCATTTGTAATTCTAGTCTCTTACCCATCCGAGGTCTTAATGAGATACTAACATTTTATTTTTCCTTCTCTAATATATGTTTCGATACTTTACGCCAATGCCTTTGCCACTTGTAATGAGCTTTCCAGTTTTCCTGAATGTTGTTGTTTTTTGTTTTTTTTCTGCCAGTGTTAGTTCGGTTGTCATTTTATCCTTTGTTTGTTGTTCACCTCTTATTATCCTCCCCTTCATTCCTTTCTCAACATGCTTTGTAACACTCTCTCTGGTCTCTACCTTTGCTTTCTAATTGAAAGTTTAGACTTTATGGTTTTGGTGTGAAATATTTTATGATAGTGATAATTTGTGTGTTTTATTCTTTGGTTAACAGTTTATGTCATAATGTTTCATAATGTTTGGAGTTTTAAGCTCTCTGATTCTTCCTTAAAAACTTACAAGACTTAGGAAAGACATATAAGAAAGTTAATGTGGCCGCTTTGCATCCACGAACAAACAGCCTGAGGAGTTGTCACTTTATGGTTGTTTTGGTAAAATTTAGCTACTGCTATAAATATTTAAAGAAAATAGAGAAGTTTACAATATATTCATGAGTTCTGTTCACGTGCAGATTGTAGGTATAGGATTGTAAATTCTGTATCTACATTTTTTGATAATTCAGAAAATGTCTGTACATTTAGGGAGATCCTTTTCGTCTGTTTAAATTTGCTATTGTATGTGTTTATTTATTTAAGAATGTTTGCACAGTTGAGCATTTTGTTTGAATTCCAGAAACTGTATTGATCCCAAGGAAACAAACAGGCATTAGATTGTGCGACATTTGCAATATATAAGGCTCTCCTAGAACAACAGAACTATAAACAAAAATGTTTGGCATTTGTTAGATACATTTACATGTAATTTTTAGGCCACTGACCTTGTATTAAAAGCACATGTTTTGAAAGGAACTGGCCTCAAAAGCATAAATAGTTTTAACCTTTCCATTTGTAATTGTGGATTCAGTATCAGTAACGGTAACAAAAGAAAAAAAAATTGTCATATGATGTAGCTATGTATACCAAAGCAATTATTACGTACTAAGGCAGGAGACCATCCATCAGACTCTTAACTAAGGGGTTATAGCTTTTGGGCTTAAAGTAATATCACCTCATAGACACTGATGGCAATATTAAGTTATGTTGTTATAACAAAGAAGAAACTTTCTTATCAGATATTTGATCATTTTCAATTATTATTAATCAGAGGTTTACATATGTTCTGGTCAGCTCAATTTACACATTGACATTTTTCTCTCTATCCTTCTCTCTTTTTTTTCCCCCCCTTTTTGTTAGTTGATCAACCACACGATATATGGATATGCTCATGTTTAAATTGTCGCTCCTAACATGAATTAGAAAATTGTGACATGAACAGATTTTATTTACGAATTAATTCTTACCAACACGCTCTTCTTTGTGGTACGAAGAGAAACTACATTCACCTCAGCTAAAGGACATAGTTTGTGTGTGATGATGCCTTGTGTGTTGATATTAGTTTAAATAATTCATTAGCATCAGTTTAGTTTAAATAATGTAACTAAAGTGACTGCTTAATTTTAAATGTCCCTAAATACAGCGTTTGAATGTCTAAAATTGTCTTTTGAAAATGACGTACTTTAGCCATTTTAATGATTTGAACCATGGTAAAAGCACGTTTTATTTAATTATTAATATTTTTCTTAGAATATATTTAAAAGGATAGACACGAATAATGATGCACCTTTTGAACATCTCAAGCAGTGGTTCTTAAATCTTCTACTTCCATACTTCATCTAGGACTTTGTCCTTCCCTCCATGCCCCCTTGCATCTATGAATAAAATCACCTTCCAGATTTTAAAGAAAATTAAAATATGCTCTTAGTCTTATTGAGTATGATTTAGCAACATTATTATTAATTTTCTCATTATTTGGCTCTGCTCTCATTAATAGAATACCAAATGTAATTTGAAAAATTCTTGTTTTTTCCCAGGGGCTTGGGGCCCCTCCTTGGAAACCACTGACGTCCCCTAGGGGGTGCACCCCCTGATTGAGAACCACTGATCTAAAGTTATACCAGTTTGGATTCTGATATGCAGTATGAATTAACTCAGAAATTATTTTGTTTCACTGATTTTTTGTGAACTGTGTATTATATAAAGAAAAGACAGGTTGAGATGTATGTCATTTTTTATTTCATAATGATAAAGAATTCATGGATTATGTCTTTTTAAAAAATCTGATTATATATGTGTTTTAGAAATATGCATGATATGCTACTGATTACATTAGATACACTCAGCATTTTTCCCCCTTTCCGTAATTCAGAATCAAAAGCAATAACATACATAATTTGTATAATTAAAACCAAGAAGAGGGTGAGGGTTGTCTTAGGGTAAGAAGTCCTGCCTGCCTATAAGCTGGCCTATAGAGTATGGGTAAGTTGTGTTTGGTGTGATGTGCATGGGACCTTTTTCTAACTTTGTTGACTTCGAATATGTAAGCTCTGTACCTGAATCCCATCGTGATTCTCACAGATTTATAATAGGGTTGTATGTTTTATTTCTTTATATCTGTATATCTTTTCAGGATATATTCTCCAGAACAGCATTTACAAGATTTTAAAAGCCTTTAGTATATTTCAATGTAAGGTATGCTAATATTGTCAGTGCAGCACCTCAGGTCTTCACTGATCAGTCTTGATGGTATAGAGGAATAGTGGAAGACACCAGTGAAAGGCCTTGGTTATTTGGAATGTTGTATACTTAATGGAGACAGTACTGATTATACCTATCTGAGAACCATAGTTTCCGGCCTGCATATTATGAAAACTTGTAGTTCCTACTTTATATTTATTTATTTGATTTGTCCATTATAGTTATGATTGTGATAATGTTTTATTGTGTAAATGTTTTTTTTTTTTCTGTAATTAGTAATATAGGTGTGCATTATACCTTTATGATGGTGTTGATACTGACTTAATATTGCTACCATCAACTTCACAAACACAGTAAGGTTCTGTTTTCATACTCACAGCTCCCAGACTGCCTGGGCAGGCCAGACAGTGCATGGTGGTAGTTTATGTAATGTTTTTTCTGTCACTCATAACAATGTATTTTATTAGCATAAAACATGCCACTGTCTTATAGGTTATTATTCTTCATTACAAAGAAAATTATATGTATAAATATAAAAACAAACACATAGTAAAAATGGAATCTAAGAAATTGAAAAAAAAAAATTTAAATTGTACTCCTGAAACAAGTATATATACACAAAATACTGCTAGAAGCAGATATATAAGCTTTCCAACACTATAGTCAGATTCATTAATTTGACCAAAAGTCATTTCATAGTGATAACAATGTATATATGTGGTATTTATTCATTCCCATCATCTGTCTCTCGGCCAATTTTTTTCTGTGACAAGACATTCCTGTGACCCGCCCCTTGGCCAAATTTTTTTAGAGCAAGACTTCCACATCACCTATATCCAATGGGTTAATATGCTTTCAGATAATTGCATGTGAATATTTAAACCCATTGGATAACAAGCAGAATAATGCCCCTAAAATTCATTTTGGTCTTGAAAGATATTTTATTTTAGATATGTTTATAATTTTTGGTAAGTATGCTGCCTGTCCCCCTACCCATTTTTCATCCAGAATTTTACAGACCAACAGTGAGAGGCTTAAAAGATGAGAAAAAGTTTATAGGATTAGCCATGGTAGGCTTAGCCAAGGAGCTTTGCCAGATTGGGGCAGAGTCCAATGGAGGCCTTGGTGTCTAGGAAGGTGGTAGGGTACAGAGACAACTATCTTCTAGATTGATTTTATTTGGTGAGAGAAGTACAAGAGTTAGTCTATGGGAGACTGCCTAAGAAGTAGTGAGGAATTTACCCATAGTCAGTTTGTCTGATGGGAGGCTTAAATTCTGTCTATCTGATGCGTTGCATGCAAGCAATGACTTTTTACAAATCTAAGACAAAGGGAGGAAGGTTTAAGATAACAAGTAATGGAAGACATATAGACTAGATAGGATAATGTCTGGGAACCTGGCAGAGAAGCTTGGCTTAGCTATTGATAAATAATGATAATTCATATTTTCGGGCATTACACAATGAGTGTCTTGTCTCAGCTTGAGTCAATTCAGGACTTGCAAAATTATGATGGTTATATGTTTGTTGATATGAGTGAATTAGCAGTGTTATGTGAAATGACATATAGATATTGTTTACTGGATATAATTAAGAGAGTGGGTGATGAAAGCCCATGGCCATAACTTATACAGTTATGGTGTTACACCTAATTTGCATTAGTTTCAGCATGTTAAGATCCAGGTTGATTTTTGGGTATACAAATACTTTTTGACCCACAAAATGATTGGGCTCCTGAGGCCATCTCACCAGCCAGGAAAAGCCTAACATGAAAAATGATAGTGATTTTGATGGAATTATAATTGTAGTTTTAGTTTTATAAACACATACTGCATAAGCAGTCTCCAGAAAGTTTGATAGTTATTCAGAGCAACAGTGTGTGTGTTAACTGCTGGTGCTAGAGTATCAGAAAATGACATTATCCTGCCCTATCCTGCCCTGAAATGATACTCACTCTATTGTAAAGATTTTATAACCCTCAGGGAACTAGACTCATTCCACTGTCTTATCTTCCCAGAACCAGTTTCATAATTCCAAATACAGAATATAAAAAAAAAAAAAAAAAAAAAAACAGAAGCTAGGTATTTATAGTCATGGAAATGTCATTATAGTTATTATATCATAATCATCATCACCCATGCTAGATTGCAAGAGAGTTTAATATATATTATGAACTTGTAATTTGCATATGATTAAATTTTTCATGTTCATATATATACTTTTCAGAATCGTAAGATATCTGGTTTTCTCTCCTTAGTCTGTGTGTATGGAACATACAAATCAATTTCTTTACTTCTGTTTGGATTTTTTTTCTCTCTTTTTTTTAAGGGTTAAATATTACACCTTTTTCCCACTTTTTGATTATGTAATGGAACACTTTCTCAGACTCACTGGGTGGTCCTCATGCTGCTCAGTGGCCCAGACCAAATCCTTGGAGTAAGTGATTCCCTCCATGGTCAGTCAGGAGAAAATTATAAGGAACTTCTGAATACAATATTTCTGATCTTTCATTTGATTTTCATAACATGATACTACTCTCGTTAAAGGCCTCTACCCCTATTCATGATTAGTCTTATCATGGCAGGAAAACCCGTTATACACAGGATAGGTTTATAGGTTTGTCATTCAGTTTTTATTATGATTGAAAAGTGGGGAGTATTAAAAATAAAAGAGTCAAGTAGCTAAGTGTGGGTCCTTTTATATTTAGACTTTATGATGTACATCTCTATCATCTAATTAACAGTATAACTCAGAACTGTAATTTCATTATATTGCAATGGGGTTGCATCCACATCATTACACTTAAATACTGATAAATATCGCATTGCAGTAGTACTACTCAAATACTGCACAAAGTCCGTGTAAGTTTAAGTGTGTGTTTCATAGTTTCTCTTTCCACTCAGTTAACCTATAGATGCATGAAAAAAATGTATGTGTGAATGTTACATTGATATGATAAAGTGTATTGGAAAAATCAGAAATCATTTTCAAAGACAAGGAATCTGACAGTAGGATCTCCATTTTTATTGCATTTGTGACTAGAAACTTGGTGGTGTTAGCCTAGGTGTGTGTACTATTAGCGCAAAAAAAATCGAGATATAATTGCATCAATGGATTTCAGATTTTTACTGTGTTTTTAACAGTTAATATTTTTTGTTTGTAGATATTGCCAAAAATTAATAATCATATAAAACATTTCCACTCTTTCCCCATGTAGTTGATACATCTGGTGGAGAGGCTATCAAGATGCTGTATATTGGCTTCTCACTGTCAATATCCTGCAATATGACCAACCTGGAGAGCACAACACTTCAGTTAGAGTGGTATGAATAAGGTTTATTACTTTTATGAATCAAGTGAGTGGGTTACATGTGAATTAGTGTTGTGGCAGGCATACTGTCCTTGCATCTGTTGACATTTTTTTATTTTATTTTTATTATTTTCCAGGTTCAAGAATGACATTAAGTTAGAGAGCAACGATCGGATCAAAATCTTCCAGGAGAACTCCTCAATCTACATTGCAGAACCAAGTAGAGATGACGTTGGAGAGTACAAGTGCCAGACAGCCGGGGTCATCGCTGGAGATAATCCTCTCCACAAAATTATTCAAGTTATCTGTGAGTTGATATCTAAATGATGTTAGGGAAAAGTGGAATAACAAGTTGAGTGAAGGAAATTTTCATTTCTGCCAGGTTGTGGTCTACAAGTCAGTCAGCATATAGTCTCGGAGTTATTCTAATGGTAAATGTTTATCTTCCAGTTTTGGAAATCAGAAGGCTGGATAAGTCAATGGTTGTCACAGAAGGAGGGGAGCTCATCATAGAATGTCCAGTTGAGGGTCATCCACCCCCAGGCATTCAGTGGTACAAAGGTATGGTTTCATGATTTTTTCCTTTTGTGTTTTCCTTGAGAGTTTTAAGTTCAGTCAGGGATAATTTACTGCAATTTTCCACCTGCAGAAAATTAATAAAAAAAGTACGTCGTAAGTTTGCTCCAATGCAAATGCAGAATTTACTGCAAAGATTTATCCTCAGGAACATTATGCAACTAGTTTCTTCTTGCTCATTAAATCACAAGATTACTGTTGTTATTTACAAGTGTGGAACTTCAGATATGGCTTATGATTTCAGATTCTGAGCTTATTGCCGATGCCATAAACGGAACTCAGTTGACCCTCCAGCCAAATGACAAGGAAATGCCAAATGGCCTGATGAAAGTGACTGGCGTACAGCTTGAGCACAGGGGGAATTACTCATGCACCATCATCTCCAAGAACCAGAAGTATGAACGCTCAATATTTGTCAGGGTCAAGGGTAAGTATGCAGTTTTTTTGTTTATAGTTTTGCAGATTTCTAATTTGTGATTGCTCTATGTCAGATGTCATTAACTGTCTTCTTTTCTTTTTCTTGTCTCAAGATAATGACATAATACAATTTTCTATTTCTTTTTTTTTCTATTATCAGTATGGCAGAAAATTAATAGCAGTGGAAGTTATTACAAGGCAG
>NC_061823.1:6012374-6014874 GCF_019202785.1 Penaeus chinensis | reverse complement strand
GGAAACTACACCAGTTTCTTCCTTTTTCAAGTTAAACTGATTTGCATATTCAGACAAAGGTTATAGCTCTTTTTGGATTGCACTCAAATGCAAAACAGTAGGTCCCTCCTCTTCTCCCCTCCCTCTGTAATAAGCCTCATCCATCCTCATAGAACCAAATGATTCTTTGTGGTTACTATCCTCCACATAGAGCTAAAAAAAAACACTATGCTGTTGTACATAAGAACTCAATCATTCAGATTTCTTGTACTTTTTTTTTTATGCATGAGATAATACCTTCCCTTGATCACATTAAAACTTTCTGGCCTATGTATAAGAATGCAGTATTTTGGAATATGTGGATTGTGTACTAGTAATTGGGAGTTCGGTATTAAGTAGTGGAGAGTTCTTTCTCTTTACTGCAAGACTGTTTTATCAATTCACCAGCTTTCTACTTAGAAATTGTAGATTCCAAACTTCCTAAATCTCCAAAGGTAGTTCCCCTCAATATCTGTTATAAAAAATCTTAAGCATCCACTTGCTATATTTTTAAGCAACTCTCATGGGCACAATAAACAGATAAGAAACATAGATTATAGTTATGTATATAACGTGCATGAAAATCATCCATAATCATTTATAACAGTACAGATACATATATGTATTTTTATGATTTTATCTATTTGTTTAATCCTGTACAAACTCCAACCTTCATTGCATAGGTTTTATGCAAGTTTACACACATGTGTACACTCTATACTCAGTCTCTCTCTCTCTCTCTCTGTCTCTCTCTCCCTCCCTCCCTCCCTCCCTCCCTCCCTCTCTCTCTCTCTCTCTCTCTCTCTCTCTCTCTCTCTCTCTCTCTCTCTCTCTCTCTCTCTCTCTCTCTCTCTCTCTCTCTCTCTCTCTCTCTCCCTCCCTCTCTCTCTCTCTCTCTCTTTCTCTCTCTCTCTCTCTCCCTCCCTCTCTCTCTCTCTCTCTCTCTCCCTCCCTCTCTCTCTCTCTCTCCCTCCCTCTCTCTCTCTCTCTCTCTCCCTCCCTCTCTCTCTCTCTCTCTCTCTCTCTCCCTCTCTCTCTCTCTCTCTCTCTCTCTCTCTCTCTCTCTCTCTCTCTCTCTCTCTCTCTCTCTCTCTCTCTCTCTCTCTCTCCCTCCCTCCCTCCCTCCCTCTCTCTCTCTCTCTCTCTCTCTCTCTCTCTCTCTCTCTCTCTCTCTCTCTCTCTCTCTCTCTCTCTCTCTCTCTCTCCCTCTCTCCCTCTCTCTCTCTCTCTCTCTCTCTCTCTCTCTCTCTCTCTCTCTCTCTCTCTCTCTCTCTCTCTCTCTCTCTCTCTCTCTCTCTCCCTCTCTCTCTCTCTCTCCCTCTCTCTCTCTCTCTCTCTCTCTCTCCCTCTCTCTCTCTCTCTCCCTCTCTCTCTCTCTCTCTCTCCCTCTCTCCCTCTCTCTCTATCTATCTATCTATCTATCTATCTATCTGTCTCTCAGTGGAGTTGACTTAGTAATTCATGAAAAAAAAAGTTTGAGGCAGTGTTTCAGCATAGGGTCAGTGGCTGCCTGCATGTGCGGTCATTGATATAACTTAGAGTAAGGGGAAGAAAAGTAATCTTTGTGATCAACAGTGGAAGGGAAGGCCAGTGAGTTTGTCCATGTCGACTTTGCTTTCTCATCTTCTTTCTTTCTCTTTCTCACTCACTTCCTCTCTTTCTCTCTCTTTTTCTCTGTGTGTGTGTGTGTGTGTATGTCTGTCTGTCTGTGTGTGTGTGTGTGTGTGTGTGTGTGTGTGTGTGTGTGTGTGTGTGTGTGTGTGTGTCATATCATATTTGTTATTGTCTTAAAGGTGTTGTATTTTTTTGCTTTTGTTGTGTGTGTGTGTGTTTATGTGGGAGATATATTTGCATATATGTATTTATTTGTTTGTCTGTCTCTGTGGGTGCCGGTGTGTAAATATGCATAAAATGTATGAGTAAGGATTAGAACCCAACAGTAATTCCCTGTTGATTGATTTCATCATGTTACTATGCATTTATTTTATTACAGTTTCTTAACATTTCCTCATAAAATCCTATTATGTTTAATTTTTTGTTTTATGGATCCTTACCTCCTTCCCATCTTTTGATTTTATTAATGGAGTGAGCTTTAAACGCCTTTTGTACTTTGTAGGTATGTGTCAGCTCTCTGTATCATTTCTAATGCTGATTTATAACGTTTATCTTTTTTTTACAGGTGTTTATGCTGCCCTGTGGCCGTTCCTTGGGATTCTTGTGGAAATGATTGTGTTGGGGATCATTATTTTCATCTTTGAGAAGCGTCGTGCCAAGGCAGAGTTTGATGAGTCTGACACTGACCAAGGAAATGATCAGTGAGTTGTGAATTGGCTATTATCTTGTGTATAAAAAAAAAAACTCACCGGGGGATATTTTTCCTTTTCTTTTCTTTCCCTTTTCTTTTTCTTCTTTTGGTAAACTATGAATTGTATTCTTTTTCTTATCTATTATTTTCTTACTGTGAAGCAAGCAACTGCAGAAG
>NC_061823.1:5994874-6004874 GCF_019202785.1 Penaeus chinensis | reverse complement strand
CTCCCGATTATATCTTCTACTTTTGTCTGTTCCCTGATCCACGTCGCCCTCATCCGATCTCTTAGACTAATTCCCAGCATCAACCTCTCCATCCCTCTCTGGGCACTTATTAGTTTCCTCTCTAGTAATTTGGTTGTAGTCCATGTTTCTGATCCGTAGGTCATAACTGGGAGGATGCATTGGTTAAAGATTTTTTCTTCTTAAACATAATGGCAAGGAACCTCTTACTATGCTACTGTGTTTGCCAAAGGCGCTCCAGCCTAGACTGATGCGTCGCTTAATTTCCTCTTGGCTAGATGTGTTTGTCTGTATGAGTTGCCCTAGGTATATATACTTGTCTACCACCTCTAGCGTTTCACTTTGAACAAGTATATGTCCGAATTGAACTCTACTGTTGAACATGATCTTAGTCTTTTGCCTGTTCATCCTAAGTCCGACTTTCAGGCTTTCTCTATTCAGATCATTTATTAGTTGCTGCATTTCATTTGCAGATTCACTGAAGAGAACAATATCATCTGCAAATCTTAGATTGCTCAGGTATTCATCCTCTATTTTGATACCCTTCCCGGTCCATTCTAGCTTTTTGAAAATTTCCTCAAGGCAAGCTGTAAACAGTTTTGGTGAGATGGTATCACCCTGTCTAACACCTTTCTTAATTTGGATTTATCGGATTCTGTGTGGAGCTTGATGGTTGCTGTCCCATCTTCGTATATATCTTCTAATAGTTTACAGTATACCTCCTCTACTCCCTGTCTTCGAATAGCTTCTAGTACTGCTGGTATTTGTACAAAGTCAAACGCTTTTCGTAATCAATGAATGCCATACACAGGGGTTTCCTATATTCGTTTATTTTTTCTCTTATTTGGGTAAGCGTGTGTATGTGGTCTGTTGTTGAGAATCCACTGCGGAAGCCTGCCTGTTCTCTAGGCTGGTTAGAATCCAGACTATCAGGGATGCGAGTTGTGAGGATTTTAGTGAACAGTTTGTAAGTAACTGAAAGGAGACTTATGGGTCGGTAGTTTTTTAGATCCATTCTGTTCCCTTTTGTATGAATCAAAATAATTGTTGCATTTTTCCAGGCTTTCGGAATTTTTCCATTGAGAAGGCATTTGTTAAAAAGATTGGCTAGTTTCACTGTTGCAATTTCCCCTGCGTCTATTATAAGGTCTATACTAATACCGTCTTCACCTGGTGTTTTCCCTCTCTTCATGCCTTTAAGCGCTCTACTTATTTCTTCTGTTGTGATGTTAGGTACTTCTCTAGTTACCGCGTTCGCTTTTATCCGTGGCTGTTCATTTGCGTTGTATAGATCCCTGTAAAAGTTTTCCACTACTCTTATGATTTCATTTTTATTATAAGTCACATCTCCGTCTGGTTTCTTTATTGCATATATTTGATCTCTCCCTATTCCTAGTTTCCTCTTAGCTGTTTTCATGCGGGTACCTGAGATCACTGTTTCATTTATTATTTGAGTATTGAATTTCCGTACATCTCTCTTCTTTTTGTTTATAGTTTTTGTTAGTTCAGCTAATTCTATTTTGTCCCTATTTGACGATGTTTTCATGACCCTACGTTTTTGCATAAGTTCTTTAGTATATATATATATATATATATATATATATGTGTGTGTGTGTGTGTGTGTGTGTGTGTGTGTGTGTGTGTGTGTGTGTGTGTGTGTGTGTGTGTGTGTGTATTCATATGCACACATACACATGCGTGTTTGTGTGTGTGTTTATGTATATATATACATAAATGTATATGAGAAATATAAGTCAATACACACACACACACACACACACACACACACACACACACACACACACACACACACACACACACACACACACACACATGAACACACACACGCATGCACACACACATGAACACACACATACACACACATCTGAGTACGCATATGCATATATGTGTGTGTGTGTGTGTGTGTGTGTGTGTGTGTGTGTGTGTGTGTGTGTGTATTTATTTATATTTCTCATATACATTTATGAATATGTATATACATAAACACACACACAAACACGCATGTGTATGTGTGCATATTAATACACACACACACACACACACACATATATATATATATATATATATATCTTATTATTTAGATGGATATATATATACATACACATACATACATATACACATGTATAAATGTATATGTATATATATGTGTATGTGTGTGCGTGTGTCTTTATATGTCCACGTTAGACGGACTTGTGGCGGGTAATGACTTTGTGGGTTTATTCAGGAGAGAAGATGTAAGACCCCGGGGTTGTGGATGTGGCGGTGGAGACTTCTCTCTTTGCGTCTCTTTCTCTCTCAGCCGCTTGGATGTGGAGGTACCATCCGTCCTTGTTATTATTGTTTAATATATATATATATATATATATATATATATATATATATATATTATATTATATTATATCATATTATATATATATATATTATATATATAGTATACACACACACACACACACACACACATATTTATGTATATACATACTCACACACACACACACACACACACACACACACACACACACACACACACACACACACACACACATATATATATATATATATATATATATATATATATATATATTTATATATATATATATATGTATGTATATATATATATGTGTGTGTGTGTGTGTGTGTATGTGTGTCTATAATTTATATGTCTAGTATATAAATATACACAGATATACAAAAAAGTATCATCAATTCTTAAAAAAAAAATTATAGTATGCAAGAAAGAAAAATAGAAAGAAAACATTAACTTTATTAGTTTAAACTGATGGTACTGATAGATATCAAGATCCAGCAAAAGGAACAGATTAAAGAATGGTTCGCTTCGAGTCTTTGGGTTCAGATAAGCGGAATCACCTGAAATGTAGGACAGCTTTCATGAATATGTCTGCGCGCCCGCGCGCACACACACACACACACACACACACACACACACACACACACACACACACACACACACACACACACACATGTATATATATGTATATATATATATTTGTTATACATACATTCATATATATATATATGTATTATATATACAAATATATATACATACATATATATATATATATATATATAAACACGCATGTGTGTGTGTGTGTGTGTGTGTGTGTTTGTCTGCGAACACACAAACATATATATATTTATATACATATATATATATATATATATATATATATATATATATATGTATATATACATTTCTTATACATACGTACATTCATATATATATATATATATATATATATATATATTATATATACACAAATATATATATATATATATATATATATATATATATTATATATACAAATATATATACATATATATATATACATACATACATACACGCATGTGTGTGTGTGTGTGTGTGTGTGTGTGTGTGTGTGTGTGTGTGTGTGTGTGTGTGTGTGTGTGTGTGTGTGTGTGTGTGTGTGTGTAGCCGAAGTATTGCTATAAAAGTGACCCACACACACACACGCATGTGTGTGTGTGTGTGTGTGTGTGTGTGTGTGTGTGTTAAAGCCAATATTAACTTCTTACTATTCGTTTTTACTTATTATTATTCATTCATTTGCTGTCGTCCGTTGCCACATGATGTAATTCTTAAAATAATGACGTAATATTTTCGCTCCGCAAACGGGACAGCGACTGAGCAACGGCCGATAGCTCGCACCAAGGGCACCGGGTACCTCAATTCTCTTAACTCTGGTTTCAATAAAAAAAGTTAATAGATAATACATGAAACGTGATGCAAACCTTCCACTGTATTGCATCAGAATCCCTTTTTCGTCAACATTTATCGCACATTTTAGAAATCTTATTAAAACTTTTATTTTTTTTAGTTTACAGAATGTTTTAATATGATAAATTTACTTCTGGGAATATTCTTCACGATGTCTGAGAGCTCAAAATGTAGATTTGAATTCGAAGATCCCTACAGTTTTAATATACAGAGAGAAATCTCGGCGTAATGTCCAAAGCTGATTAGAAGCAGGGGCCAGTTTCTCCATAAACTTTATACCTCCCCCTTTCCCTTAAAATCGCTAAAACTGGGGAAAAATGGGAAAGAAAGGGACTTCACTGGGGCATCTATGCCTAATACCTAATTTCTCTAGAATAATTTGTATTCAGATTTTATAATTATTTCATTTCCCTTATTTTTTTCGGAAATGCTTTGAACAGAGAGTAATAAGGGGAAAGGGGATCGGTGGAACTGCAACAATCACCGAGGCATTACACTACTCAGTATACCAGGCTAGGTACTCGCACACATCTTACTGAGACGTATCGGAAACCACCTGTTCAGGCGCCAAAGACCGGAGCAATCTGGATTCCCTCCTAGTAGTCCACAATAGACCGCATCCTGGCACCTCGAGTCATCGTAGAGCGCCGTCGTGAGTTCGGACGTGGGCTGCTGACAGCTTACATCGACCTCAAGAAGGCGTTTGATACGGTACTTCGCGAATCACTCTGGGAGATCCTGAGGCTAAGAGGAATTCCAACAAGGATTGTTGGATTAATAGCTAACCTGTTTACATTCACTGAAAGTACTGTAAAGTGTGGTGGGGGCCTGTCGAGCTTCTCCCCTGTTAGTTCAGGTGTGAGACAAGGTTGTGTTCTTGCACCATCACTTTTCAACACTTGCATGGATTGGATACCGGGTAGAGCTACTGTCCAAAGTCACTGTGGAGCTCCTCTGGGCAATATCAAGGTTACAGACCTTGACTTTGCTGATGATGTTGCCGTTCTCTCTGAATCTCTGGAAACTCTAGTGGCGGCTCTTGATGCATTTAGCAATGAAGTGAAGCACCTGGGGCTAGAGGTCCCCTGGACCAAGACCAAGATCCAGGATTTTGGGGGCCTACTAGAAGACCCAGTGCAGTCGGTACGTGCTTGCGGTGAAAACATCGAAGTCACAGAGTTTTATATACCTTGGTAGTGCAGGTCACGACTCTGGGTTGTCAGACCAGGAAGTCAGTAGACGGATTATTGGCCTGGCAGCAGGGGTCATGAAATCTCTCGACAAGATACTCGACAAGAGTATTTGGAGATGCCGGTACCTGTGCAGAAGGACCAAGCTACATGTCTTCTAGGCCCTGATATTGCCAGTTTTACTATATGGTAGTGAAACCTATCTTGCTATCTTGTGCTTTGGAATCTCGTCTTGGTGCCTTTTGTAACAGATCCTTGCGCCGGTTTATGGGGTACAGTTGGCAGTACCATGTGTCCAACCAACGGTTGCACCATGAGACCGGTACAGGACCTGTTACTTGCACAATCCGCGATCGCCAACTCAGGCTATACGGCCACTTGGTTCGATTCCCACAGGATGACCTTGCCCACCAGGTTATCTCTGTCCGAGACAACCCTGGATGGAGGAGGCCTATGGGACGGCCGAGAAAGTCGTGGCTTAGGCAGATCGGTCAAACCTATTGTGAGGAGCTAGAGATGGGCCGGGCCCCTGCCTGGCGGCTTACCATGAGGGACCCTCGTGGGTGGAAGCCAAGGGTGGATGCGGCTATGCGCCCCTGCCGGCGTTAGCTCCCAAATGATGATGATGATAATGTCTGCCAAGTCACATCTGAATCTGTGAATTCTTTACGGTAAAGTAACGAGATCTGTCCTCTCTTGTAAACTAATGATCATAAATCCCAACCATAGAAATCTGAATTCAAATTCCAAGCACATTATTTTAGTAGTTGCAATGGTTCTTATTTTCACACAGATGGTTTACTGGTTGCAGTAATGTAGAGTAAGCATAAACAATATCAGGTACGTGAGTAGGAGAATTATAAAACCAGTTGATCACATCATTAGAAATTGAGGTACGTTGTTTGGCTTTGCATTTAAATACCTGAAGCTCCTTGAACTTCGCTTTGAAAGATTCAGGCTGGAGATGTTTTATGGCAGGCGGTCTTCTTTTAACACTTGTTTGTATAGATAAACACCGTCTATGAATTTATAAATCTGTATGCCTGTGTCATATGAATATTTTTTATTAACTTTCATTTTCAGTTGCTCGCATAAGGCGTTATGTGGTCATGTTTATATATATTGTCTTTGAGTTTTTGTGCTTTTTGTATTTGAGTTTCATTGGTTGAGTCCCATATGTTGGAAGAGTAGTTAGTAATAATGAAAGCAAGAGTTTGTGCAAAGTAATTCTCCTTTCTGTAGGTTTTTTTTATTTATGTGTTCGAGTATATCAATGTGCCTATTCTTTTTCTGTAAATGTTGTCCACGTGTGTGTCGATGGTCATATATGTATCTAGGTATACTGTCAGAGGAGAATTTGGCCATATTTTGCCTCTGAAGACACGTTGCGTTTAATCAGGATTTAATATGAGGCCATTGTCGGAATATTTCTTTGCTTTTGGAAGAATCTGTTGAGTAATGGTAGATAGATCGATATCGATCACACAGTGCTGTTTCAGTGGACAGCTTCTTGTAAATGAATGCTGCATCTCAGATATAAGGTGGTTTGAGCTTAGGAATGTTGTTTGTTTTTTAACTATTTTCTCTAGCACTTTAGATATCACTGGGAGTAGAGTGTTAGGAAGACAATTACTAATTTAATCTGCGTCTGATGTGAAAACCAGTGTTATAATGCCATGTTTTCAGAGTAATAAGTAGGTTCCGGTAGCAATAAAGGTGTTAACGAAGCAATCGCGAGTAATCTTTCCTTGAATCGAAAAATAATCCCATCCGCTCCTTCGACATTCGCTCTGCGTAAATGCTCTATTGGTAGGAGTGTTGTTTCTACGCTTGTTGGCTGTTGTCTAGTAGTATTTGTCGTGGACTAGGGGTTCTATTCTACCTAAGGAATCTAGGCAGATGTCTGTGCGGTGGTTGTATTTTATCTGTTTTCCATGTTTCTTTGGCGTCGTGTTGACATTCATTAAACTTATATTTGAATTTGTTCTTGCAGATTAGATTAACGTTTGATTTTTTAAAAAGATTATATTCAGCTGCAAGGGAATATCAGGTCTTTCCTGTCATTTATAGTTCTCTTGATGTCATCACTTATCTATGGAACTGGATGACGTCTAACAATTTTAGTTCGATGATGTATTTAAGGCATTAACGAGGATACATATACGTATTTTAACGTGTTAAAAAAAATCGTTAACAGGGGTAAAGGGAGGGGATCGTAGAGGGCTCGATCATGGCAGGGGAAAGGAGACCGGATTTTGGAGGGAGGGAGGGAGGGAGGGATGTTCCCTCCGCCTCCCTGCTTCTGAATAGGCGTCATGTCCTGGCCTATCTGTCTGTTGATGGTAGGCTACTGGCGGCAGAATATTCTAATTAGCAAGTCGAGTTTGTTTGGTTGTTGGTAAAGGATTCGTAGTGTGTCTAAGTACGCCTTTATTTTTTGGGAGGAAGTTAGTTTACAAAACTTCTGTAAAACGTCTGTTAATGTAAAGGTGAAGTTTCCTATGCGACTGGTGGACCAAAAGGGATAAATCTGAAAGAATCATAGACATGGAAAGGATCTTGACCATCGTATGCAAAATCTTACATTTGCTTTGAGTTTGAGTTTTGGGATGAGAATGTAGCAGCCATTCAATTTTCTAAACAAAATTAATGATTATATAGTCATATAGTAGAAGAGTATTAATATATGTCTATATATGTATATAAAATATATAATATATATAATACATATATATAATATATATAAAATTAATACATATATATATATATTTATTTACTTATAAGAACAAAAAATGTGTTCACAACCAAAATTACTTCACCCGGTACGACTAAATCCATTCCTTCACCAAGTTGCAAAAATCTCGTGTGTCGCATCGCCAACTTTCTGGTGTTCCTTGAGGAAGCAGCTGCAGTGTAGTTTCGCCAGAAGCATAATCTTAAAGTATGAAAATACAGCATATTAACTACAGCATATTAATTAATTAATGTACCTACGTTCGTGTTATTCTTTGAAAACAAAGTTAATTCTCCTCCGTTTAAAATTCATGAATATATATATATATATATATATATATGTGTGTGTGTGTGTGTGTGTGTGTGTGTGTGTGTGTGTGTGTGTGTGTGTGTGTGTGTAATGAATTTATATATGTGTATGTGCGTGTGTGTTTGTGTTTGCGTGGATGTGTATGTGTGTGTTTGTTTACAAAATGGATGAGACCCTCCCAGGCGCGCACTCGCTGCCTTTTCTTTTCTTCCCAAAACTCCCTCTGAAGACAAACATAAAAATAAAATCCTGCCATCTATGAACAAGAACCTTGGCAGAAATAGCCCAGTCTCTCGCGTAAGCAAAGTCATGTAAATGCGTCATTGATTGTAGAAGTGACACCAAGGTCGTTATGCCACACAGGCGCGATTAAAGTGACACACGGCTAGTTGCCTTGTTGCTAAGAGATAATGAGAGGCAGGGTAATCGCAGTGTACTTTTGTATGGGTACAGTGGAGTCACATTATGTAAATCAGTCTTTTATGTATGTAATGGATGTGTATATATATACATATATATACACATATAGACGTGTGTGTGTGGGGGAGGGGGTGTAGCCATACATGTATATGTATGTCTTTACCCATATGAGGGAAAGACAAACACGCACTCACACACGCACACGCATACATTTATATATATGTATGTAAGTATGTAAGTATTGCAAATAGATAAAGAGAGAGAGATGGAGAGAGGGGGAGGGAAATTTGCTCAGTGACTTTCACTATACTATAAAGAAATTTTCCTATATATCCCTAAATTATTGTATTTTGCTGTATTGAAGTATATTATACATCACCGATTTGACGCTTTTCACAATGAAGTCCTTCTATTGCTACAGAAAACTTTGTTTTCTTAAATTGCAAGGTTCAACATGAGACGTAATGAACGCAATTCAGTAACCGTAAGAGTTAGATGAAGGAAACACAAGGAGATTAATCAATCACTATGAAACGGTTAATCACCACATGCAAGGCAAAGACACCGTGAGAGGGAAATGACAATGTAATAAATCAGACTTTAAACCAATGTGCTAATCCCGCGACGAAAACACCCACGCAGGCTAATCTCTCTTCCTCGCCACTCACACACAAACCCGATGAACCTAACTAATACCCCGAGAGTAACTAGGCGTGGGAACAAAGGGCGTCCTAACGAAAGGTTCGGTACAGCAGGCACCCAACATCCTGTGTGCGTGTATCAGAGGCTTAGGACGGAGAGGGTGGGATCCCTCACTTCCATTGCGCCTGCCTTTGGAAGTGGACGTAGAGGCGCATCACCAAGACCTCGCTAAAGGACGGGTAAGCGTACGGGTTAAGGGTATGGGTTGAGGGTATGGGGATGGTTTGTTTGACGCCGCTGGGAGTGTCATTGTCGACTGTATTTATGATTTGGTTACGAGTGGTTTGTGTCTCCCGTTTAATAGTTTTATGCATGCTTCGGCTTGTGTTTGCAGGGGTGTAGGGCATTTCAATTTGTGAGTATTAGCGCTGATTAAATTCAGAAAACAAGGGATGGAAATATGATTTTCAGGTTAAGAGGAGCTCAAAAAGATTCTGGCAAGTTAGGGTTAAGGTTATTCTGTTACCGTAATATGTTTCTCTCTACATGCATATTAAAGTTAAATGTGTAATTGACTAAATTAATAGATCTGACAAAGGCAACTTACACGTGCCTAACGACATTTAATTAAAGAGCTTAGTAGCAGCATTACTTACCAATCATTTAATCTAGTAACAAATTGAAAAGCATACTCTTATATGGCAAGAGATTTAGCAATGGGCCGATGACACTGCGCGGCTTCTGACAGCGTGCATTACACAAGCACAAAGCCGGACGCGACGCACGTTACTGCGCACTTAACTTCTGTCGGTCCTTGTCAGCTGGGCCAGTATTGCCAACTGTATTGTGTATGACTTTGGTACCATCTATCAAAAGAGTATTTGTTCAATCACAAGTCGTTTGCTTGGGAGA
>NC_061823.1:5984874-5987374 GCF_019202785.1 Penaeus chinensis | reverse complement strand
CAGATTATTAAGTGATTGATGTAATTTTCCAATTTTTGTGATCTTCCATTTGTTTACGTTTCCAGAGTGCTCTTCCCTGGCGGAGCCGTAGCCATCGACCAGACCAGTGGATACGGACGCGCCGGCAAACTCATATATGACGTAAGGACATTTTCTTTTTTTTACTTCTACTTTTTCTTTATTATTTTCATTTTTTCTTTTACCGTTTTTTCTTTCTCATTCTTTCGTTCTTTCCTTCTTTATCTTATTGGCTTCTCTCTCTCTCTCTCTCTCGTTTCATCTTTTCTCTCCGTCTCACTGCATCACCATCTATTCCTCTCCTTCTTCCTCTCCCTCTCACTCTCCTTCACCCTCTCCCTCTCCTCTCTCTCTCCCGCTCCCTTTCCTTCTCCTTCTCCTGACTCTCTCCCTATCCCTCTCTCTCTCTCTTTCTTCTCTCCCTTTCCCTGTACTTCTCCTTCTCCACTCCTTCTCCTCCTCCTCCTCTTTCTGTCTCCTCCCCCCTCTTCCACTCTCTCCCTCTCCCTTTTCCTTCTCCTCTGATACAGACGCATAAACCACAACAAAGCATCTCAAGTCCTTACAAAGCTCATAAGTTCGCGCGTTTATTTTTGAACCCAGCAACACGCGCCCTTCGTTTTTCTTTTGTTTTTGTCAGCTGTTACTCGAGGAAGATAATGACAAAAGCATCAGCATAGCTTCTCTCGTTGCCTGATTAGCGCCGCGGCCTGATGGTGTGGGGATTTATTCTGAGAGAGGCTTGTGGTGTAATGATGAAGTAATAATTGTTATGACGGATTGATTGCTAGATTGTGGTAATTCCACGAAGCAGTTTACGAAAGCTATAGGCACGCTATGCATGTAAATACGTCCTAAACCTTACGAGAAAAATGAATAGGTTCTATCCCCAGGAAAGGAGCACCCAAGACTTAAAAACAAAAATGTCTTTCTTAAAAAAATAATAAATAAAACCTTTTCTCTCCAGACGGCGGTGCAGATGAACAGCGTCGGCGACGTGTTCCCTCTGTGGGGCACCTGCCTGGGCTTCGAACTCCTGATGGGGCTGGCGGCGAAGGGCGAGGAGATCAGGGCGCAGTGCATGGCTCAGAACTCGGCAGATCACGTCAAGCTCGATAATGGTGAGGGAGATGGGAGGGTAGGGGAACGTGGGGAGGGAGGGGGGATGGGAGGGGTGGCAAAGGGAAGGAAAGGGAAGGGGAGAGGGAGGGGGAGGAGGTTCAGAAGAGGGAAGGGGAGAGGGAGGGGGAGGAGGTTCAGAGGAGGGAAGGAGTGTGTGGAAGAGGGAGGGAGAACAAAGGGTAAGGAAAACGAATGGAAGGGAAAGTGAGGAAGGTTAGTGTGGGGAATAGGGAAGGGAGGAACTGGCAAGTGGGGGGAGGATGAGGTGAGAAAATGTCAGAAGTGCGGGGGGGATGAATGGTAAGGGAAATAGCGAGTGTGGGGGAGAATGAGGGGAGAAAATGGCGAGTGTGGGGGAGAATGAGGGGAGAAAATGGCAAGTGTGGGGGAGAATGAGGGGAGAAAATGGCAAGTGTGGGGGAGAATGAGGGGAGAAAATGGCAAGTGTGGGGGAGAATGAGGGGAGAAAATGGCAAGTATGGGGGAGAATGAGGGGAGAAAATGGCAAGTATGGGGGAGAATGAGGGGAGAAAATGGCAAGTGTGGGGGAGAATGTGGGAAGAAAATGGCAAGTGTGGGGGAGAATGAGGGGAGAAAATGGCAAGTGTGGGGGAGAATGAGGGGAGAAAATGGCAAGTGTGGGGGAGAATGAGGGGAGAAAATGGCATGTATGGGGGATAATGTGGGAAGAAAATGGCAAGTGTGGGGGAGAATGAGGGGAGAAAATGGCAAGTGTGGGGGAGAATGTGGGAAGAAAATGGCAAGTGTGGGGGAGAATGAGGGGAGAAAATGGCAAGTGTGGGGGAGAATGAGGGGAGAAAATGGCAAGTGTGGGGGAGAATGAGGGGAGAAAATGGCAAGTGTGGGGAAGAATGAGGGGAGAAAATGGCAAGTGTGGAGAAGGGTGTGGGAAGAAAATGGCAAGTGTGGGGGAGAATGTGGGAAGAAAATGGCAAGTGTGGAGAAGGGTGTGGGAAGAAAATGGCAAGTGTGGGGGAGAATGTGGGAAGAAAATGGCAAGTGTGGGGGAGAATGAGGGGAGAACACGGCAAGTGTGGGGAAGGATAAGGGGAGAAAATGGCAAGTGTGGGGGAGAATGAGGGGAGAAAATGGCAAGTGTGGGGGAGAATGTGGGAAGAAAATGGCAAGTGTGGGGGAGAATGAGGGGAGAAAATGGCAAGTGTGGGGGAGAATGAGGGGAGAAAATGGCAAGTGTGGGGGAGAATGAGGGGAGAAAATGGCAAGTATGGGGGAGAATGTGGGAAGAAAATGGCAAGTGTGGGGGAGAATGAGGGGAGAAAATGGCAAGTGTGGGGGAGAATGAGGGGAGAAAATGGCACGTATGGGGGAGAATGAGGGG
>NC_061823.1:5964874-5969874 GCF_019202785.1 Penaeus chinensis | reverse complement strand
GGGAGAGGGAGAGGGAGAGGGAGAGGGAGAGGGAGAGGGAGAGGGAGAGGGAGAGGGAGAGGGAGAGGGAGAGGGAGAGGGAGAGGGAGAGGGAGAGGGAGAGGGAGAGGAAAAGAGGAGAGAGAGAGGAAAAGAGGAGAAATGAGAGAGAGAGGAGAGATGAGAGAGAGATGAAAGAGAGATGAGAAAGAGATGAGAAAGAGATGAGAGAAAGAGATGAGAGAGAGAGATGAGATGAGAGAGAGAGAGATGAGGGAGAGAGAGAAAGAGAGAGATGAGGGGGAGAGAGAGAGAGAGGGGGGGGGGGAGAGGGAGAGGGAGAGGGAGAGGGAGAGGGAGAGGGAGAGGGAGAGGAAAAGAGGAGAGAGAGAGGAAAAGAGGAGAAATGAGAGAGAGAGGAGAGAGAGAGGAGAGAGAGAGGAGAGATGAGAGAGAGATGAGAGAGAGATGAGAGAGAGAGATGAGAGAGAGAGATGAGAAAGAGATGAGAGAGAGAGATGAGAGAGAGAGAGAGAGATGAGGGAGAGAGAGAGATGAGGGAGAGAGAGAAAGAGAGAGAGAGAGGGGGGGAGAAGGAGAAGGGGGGATAGGGATAGGGATAGGGAGAGGGAGAGGGAGAGGGAGAGGGAGAGGGAGAGGGAGAGGGAGAGGGAGAGGGAGAGGGAGAGGGAGAGGGAGAGGGAGAGGGAGAGGGAGAGAGAAAGAGAGACAGAGAGAAAGACAAAGAGAGGGACAAAGAGAGAGACAAAGAGAGAGACAAAGAGAGAGACAGAGATAGAAAGACAAAAAAAAAGAGAGAGAGAGAAAGACAGACAGACAAACAGACAGGCAGACGGAGGCACAAGAAATAAATAATTTCAGAAGAAAAAAAGACAAGGTTAAACAAAGCGTAGCCAAAAAGAAAAAAAAAAGAAAAAAAATAGTAACAAAAAAATAAATAGATAAAAAACAGATAAAAAGTACACAAAGAAAGACAAAAATGGAGATGATGACAAAGGGAAGACAAAAAAGGGTTATGAAAAGAAAAGAGAAAAAACAAAGAAAAAAGAAAAGAACGAAGGAAAAGAAAAAAAGAAAAAGAAAAAAGAAAAATAACTAGACGCTGTCGCCACGAGGACCTTCCATCCTCACCGGACGCGCCTCGGTGGCTCCTCTGAGAAAGCCAAAAGTAAGGAAACTATAGCAGAAGTTCCAGGACTTTTCCTCTAAGCTGATGTTGCTCTTATTAAAAGCACAGGGTGGCTGGCTTGCTCTTACTGCTAGTTTGGCTGTTCTGGTAATGCTCGCTAGTTGTTGGTTGTTAGTGGTTACGAAGAAAAATGAATGTGGTAAATATCAAAGGTCGTGTAGCATTATAGGAAGGTATAGTGGCGAAAATGGCTAAAATGTGAGGGTGAGTTAATTATTAGATATGCTGCACGTCAAAGACCATACGGCATTTAAGGATAATATGGTATTTAAAAGGGGTTAAGGGTGTTAAAAGCAACTCGATCAGACGAAGGATATGTATGCATCTGAGGAAGGGAAACAAGCTGTCAGAGAAAAGTGTGTGGGATTCCGCAAGATTGTCCATGGGGAAGGTGAGGCTGGGTTTAGTGACTGCAAAAAAGATTAGACTGCAGTGCGGGACCGAGTGGGTGTTCGCTGCTTAAGGCCATTGCTCGGTAATGTGGCCTTGACCTCTGTTTGTCTCCTCTGCATTGTGGGGGGAAATGGCTAAGGAGGCGCTTGTTCAAGTCTCAAGTACTGTTTTTTTTTATTCTTATTTATTTATTTATTTTTATTTTTTATTATTATTATTTTTATTTTTTATTTTTTGTCTTGTCTTCCTCCAGTTTGTCTGCCTGTATTTTATAAGTGTTTATGTTTGCTCGTGTTCATTCTGTTTATCGTCCTTCACTCACTCTCAAGTAACGGTTATATTCATATGACAATGACAATATAATTTTCTTTTTTTTCCAAAAGTCAAAGTCATCCCAGTGTAGTTTCTCCATGACACGTAAAGGTGACATTATAATGTACTTGAAGATTTTTTCCCTTCGTGAACGTCTTTCAAAATATTCTTACAATTGGGTTTATCATTTTGCTTTTACCCAATGTACGTTTTAATGTTGCGGAAGACTGGCTTATCAATTGACATTTTCAGATCGCCCGTGTGGATATAATCAGAGAAGAAGGAAGAGGGTGGAAGAGAAAGGGAAAAAGAAAGGAAGAGGAATGGAAGAGTGAGGAGAGAGAGGGGATAAGAGAGGACAGGGAGAGGGAAAGAGGGGAAAGGGAGAGGAAAAGCGAGGGAAAGAGGAGGAAAGGGAATAAGGTGAAAGAAGGCAAAAGAAAAAGAAAGAATAGGAGAGGGAAAGTGGGCGACGAAGTTGAAAGAGAAGGAAAAGAGGGACAGAAAGGGAAAGGGACATAGGCTGAAATAAAACAGAATAAAAAGAAGTCGACCTGAAACCAGGATCGAAATTCCACTTAGGAATTCAGAGCTAAGGACTGCATGCACGATTACACTGCAGCCATTTATAGAAACGGCAGCGACCAAGTGGAGAAAAAAGTCACCTTTTTACTGCCCGAAATGTCAGGCGATCGACACAAAGGTCAAGTTGGCTGCCCTGAATGACCTCTTTTTTTTAAAGGCTTATGGAGTAAAGAGCTTGCTGATGGGGCGGGAGGGGGGGGGGGGGGGGCGGGTGAGAGGTGAGTGTGAAAGGAGTGAGAGAAAGGAGAGAGGTAGTGGAGAGGGAGTGAGAGGAGGGAGTGGAAGGTAGGAGTGACAGGGGCAGTGAGAGAAAAGGAGAGAGGTAATGGATAAAAGGAGTGAGAGGGGTGAGAAGAGGAATTTGAGAGAGAAGAGGAATGCGAGAAAGGAGAGAGGCAGTGAGAGAAAGGGGAGAAGGGGAGCAAACTGGAGAAGGGGGAAGGGGCGTAGGAGGAAGAACATAACAGGTATCTTGCCAACACAACTCAGACGACGAAAGATCATCGAACTTTTAAAACAAGACCTTGATATTTATCTTTCATGTTTAACGTTTAAAAGCAAAATAAATGTGCTAGACATATTAAGACCATGCAGTACTATAGGCAGGCATCGTATCAGAAAAAAGTAAGGAGTGGGACTTGAGTTAGTGATTAGTTGCTACACGTCAGCAGTCTAGAATGGTATTGCAAAGGTTAAAGACGAGTATAGGAGGCAATAAGTAAATGGGTTAAGGTAGGATTGGAGCAAGTGAAGGATATGAAGGAGTCTTAGGAAGGAGATCAGGTTGGGGGGAGGCCAGGCGAGGGAGATTTGATTTTAATAAGAAATGAATAAGGGAAATATTACTGAGAACTGAATAAGAGTGCATAATCAGGCGAACGGTTAGTATTGCACAAGTTTCCATCCTCTTTTTTTATTTTTATACAAAAACAAATTAATATTGAATTCTTAGGATTCCATTGTCATTTTTCTCTCCTCCTTCACTCATTCATTAACCAGCTTGAATACTTATCTGTACCATCTTTTATTTTTACATGCTGAACTTCTTCCGCACTTCGATTTTATACATTTCACTCTTTTCCATATAAACAAAATCAGAATGATACTTTTTCGAATCTTCCATCTCTCTTTTTGAGATGAAACCATTATTTTTTTTAAAATCTGTTTTCTCTCCCTCTAAGGATGAAACCAAAACAACATTTTACGTGGAATCATTTTATCACAAATCACGCAAATACAATCAAGTGCTGACATGCATCCAACTAATACGACTCCACCGAAAAAAGGTTGATTTTATTAAAAATCTAGATCAAATATTCCTCTTACAATCTTAATAAAGGCTAAATTGTGGTCCTTCCAAGTATCATGTAATCACAATCATAATAATAATTAAATAATAGTAACTTTCACTTTCTTCATAAAGATATAAATAATTTATATGCTTTGCTTTTCTCTCTACTTTGAGGGAAAGCTATAAAATATTTTTTCTGTGTTTATTAAATGACAAAATATTCTCCTTTTTCCAAAGTATCTCTATGGATATCCAGACATAAACTAACTTTAAATACAGAATTTATTAGACAGTAATACTGCACTCACATCTATTCAATACTGACTTTATATCAAGATTAATATTGATTATTGATAAAGAAAAAAAAAAAACACGAACCACCAGAAATGCAAGTCTCTTGAGTTGTTTTCCCCCCGAAAAAATCCATTTCATTTCCTAAAATATAACATGAAACCCCAGAAAAATGTTCAGTTACGTAATATAATCCCACGAGGAGCGCTACCAGAGACGTGCATCCCCAAACACATGGCTCGAGCTTGTATGTACACGTGGTATCGTAGCTCGCCTGCCGACTCGTTTATCTCGTAAAACACAATGGAAGATGAATTGGCTGAATAATGACGCGCAGATGTTTAAAAAAAAGAAAGAAAAAGAAATGGAGCAGACTAGTTAAGATGGGTGGGTGGGGAGAGAAACGAAGAGATAATAAAAGAGAGGGACTATATCAAAATAACGAAATTGCTAAACCTAACATCATGTAGTTTAACTACCCTAGTGTATTCATTTAGTGTCAGCGGAACAGTCGTGCTGGTGAGACCTACAACTAAGATGAGTTAGTTACAATGAAATGACAGCGGATTCGCCCTTATTGTTATGTTATGAAGGGCAAATATAAGCAAGGTAAAACTCCGATGCTGATCGACCCGGAACCTATTCCGTTAAGTGAGAACTGATTTTGATTTTTGGTTCCTCTCTGTCTCTTGTGCTAGAGCAGATTGTACTATAGGATGTAGCCTACTGCTCTGAGCTCATTCAACTACAGCACACAATTAATTAACCATCTTTTTCGTTGCATATCTCCCTTGAAGGATATGTACAAGTACTCTAACCCTAGGAGTGGATATGCCAAAGCTGTATATATACTGCCATTACTAAGTTACATCGGACCATTCAGCTGAGGTAAGTTTCCGTGTGAATCTCCTTCCAGATGCTCCTAACGCTACTGAATAC
>NC_061823.1:5955775-5958275 GCF_019202785.1 Penaeus chinensis | reverse complement strand
TAGTCTGAAGAGGAAAAAGGCAGGTCGACCGCAGTCACCGGAGCGAAGGCGTGGCTTTTGCGGCCGAATGAAGACTAATGTAACGACCAGCCAAGTGTGTTGATTCGTAATTGCATTCGACTTTCGGGTCATCTCTCGGCCACGTGGAAAGGCATAAAAACGCACAATAGCACAGATACATATACACAGGTGCAGATCCTGTACACATATAGACACGCAAACGTATAAAGACAAAGAGACAAACACATACACATACACACACACACACACACACACACACACACACACACACACACAAACAGACAAACACACAAACAAAGTCACGACGATATGATGTAGAGATTTCCTGGTGGGATAAACTAATGAATAGCAAACTGATTGTACTGTTTTGTCCGTTTTATTATTACCATTGATAATCGTATTCACGATATTACGTACAGTAACGATAGCAATGATAATGACAATGATAACTACAATTATCTTAATAACAACCTGATAATGGGAGTGATGATAAAGATGATATAGAGATAATGATAAAGATGATATAGAGTTAATAATCATGCAGATACTTCGCCATACAATAATGACAATATATTCCATCGCGCTTTTACGATAATGATTACAACAACAACAACAGCAACAACGACAAAATCAACGACAATAACAACGATAACTACAAAAACAACTTTTCCATGTAATGCTAAGCCGTATAAATCGAGCCGCAAATACCTTGACTTAATTTACATCATCAATAGGCTTTTAATATTAATAGAATGAATATCAAAATATCCCGTATGTTACGATGATGATTCCCAGCCATGGGCGATTTTCCCGGATTTTCCTCTTGTTTTTTTTCCCTTTTGAAGACAGGACAATAAAACAATATTGATAATAATACAATGATGAGAACAATGATGAGCGTAAGAGCAGTAGTGATAATTACATCATTAATGATATGTAGCAAGAATAATGACAAATGCTTTGCTAATGATGGTAATGATAATAGCGAGGACATCAATAAAGGTGATAGTAATGATAATGATTATTATTATAATGATGATGATGATGAGGATGATAAAAAAATTATAATGATAATGATGATGGTAATGATAATATTGATAATGGTAATAAGAACAATAATAACGATATTATTATAAAGACAATTATCATTATAATAATTATTATTACCTTATTATTATTATTATTATTATTATTATTATTATTATTATCATTATTATTATTATTATTATGATTATTATTGTTATTATTATTATTACTATTATTATCATTATTATTATTATTATTATTATTATTATTATTATTATTATTATTATTATTATTATTAAAATTATTATTATTATTATCGTCATTATTATTATCATTATTGTTATCATTATATTATTACTATTATTATTATTTTTATTATCATTATTATTATTATTATTATCATTATTATTATTATAATCATTAACATCTTTCTTAGTAACAATAATGGTAATAATAAGAGTGATAATAATCTTAGCTCAGCACTGAAACCGAACAACATTTGGAAGACGAAGGATAAACAGCCGGTCTGGAGAGAGATAGCGAGAGGGGAAACCCGAGGATGGCCTTTATCGACTGTTCCCTTTCTCCGAGCAGGTCATTATGAGAGAAATCAGCGGATTAAAAGGTACTAGGGCTTAAGGAAGGAACGAGAGTGACGTAAGGTTTGCGAGCTCGATCTGGGGTACAAGACGTGTGCGCTCTTAAGTGGGCAAAGTGGCAGGAGAGCAGGAGAGCTACGAGAATAATGACGATGGTAGTAATAGTGGTAACATGAATGATGGCATTCATAATAGTGTTAGGATGAATGGTAAGGGCAATAATGATAATTGCGTCTATGATGATATATAACAAGACAGTTGCTTTACTAATCAATATGAGAAGAAGTAGGATGATATGTAGAGTGGCCTCGATTACTATTACTGCCTTTGTTACTTGGGATATATGGCCTTTTCGAAACAAGTAGCGTAAATACTTGTGAATATAGGGATATTTATATACTAACGACGGACGGGGTGGCTGATTAAAAGTGATTAAAACATCACTATTGTACATCACTATGGATAACGATTTATTTATTTATTTGTTTGTTTGTTTTCTTATGTAAAATTCCCAGGAGAAAAATATGCTGGCGAGATTAATAGTGAATAAGAGAGGCATGGAAGTCTTTTGACAGGGAAATCCATACAATTTGTAAGAGTCTGTCGAGGATTCCTAGGTTTCAGAGGAGGTCGTGGATGTTCTCGAGTTGGTGTGCGAGAGGGAGGTGATGAGGACAGCACGAAGGCTTCAGATGAAATGCGAGGGGCATGAGATGAGACAAGGGGCATCTCACAGCCTCCCGTTTTCGCCTCGATCTTTCGCTACCCGGTCAGCGCCTCCTTAATTAATTTCGTCTTTTTCATAAGGATGATGTGTGTTTTTTTCTGTTTTCTTGTTGTTGTTTTTCGTTTTG
>NC_061823.1:5885775-5893275 GCF_019202785.1 Penaeus chinensis | reverse complement strand
AGTTAGAGATCGGATCAGAAATGATTACGATATTTTGTTTGCAATAATGATGATGCTATCAATAACAGCGAGATATTATTAATAATAATGATAATAATAATGGCCATAATAATAACAGTAGTAATAATAAACTAACTATAATATAAATATTAACATTAATGATAATGATAATGATAATGTCAATAACAATGATAATAAAACTACTACTACTATTACTACTACTACTACTAATAATAATAATAACTACAACAACAACGACGATGACGATGATGATGGAGATGATAATAAGTGATAATAACATTAATAATAATAATGCTAATAATGATATTAATCATAATAACAATAATGTACACGATAACAAATTACCCTTAGCATTTTTTCACCAGTGGCAAAACAATAACAAAACATATAATGTGAACATCATAACAATATTCATAATAACAGTCACTGATTTTACAGCAGTTTCTTGAAAAATCATCCTTACAAATCACGTTTTAAGCCCTCTTTCTAAAAACAAGCTAAGGGGTGGCATTAGGTCCGATTTCATAACATAATGATATTTGCGATCCTCCCAATCATCCTAAATTGCCCCGAGAGTCTGCCAGCGCAGTTTAATTTTGAATTTCTTCTTTTTTTTTTGTCCCTTCGCCTCCTTTTTTTTAGCAGGGAAGTCCTCCGCCGACCCAGGGTTGGCACGGGGTAGGAGTGTGCACTTCTCTCGGCAAGGAGTACATACCCAATAAGGTACTTTATCTGGCGAGGTAGGACACCCAATAGGGGTACTGCAGACGGCATGGAGTACACCCCATAAGGTAATACATCCGGCAGGTTACGACACGCGAAAAAAGTTTTATATCCGGCCAATTACTACATCGAGAAAGATATCATATTCGTCATGGTACATAACCCGCCCAGCATGGTACTACACCCGTCCAAAGTAGTACATCCGGCAAAGATACTACAACCGACAAGGTACCACGCCTGGTGAGCCCCGACAGCCGAAAAAAAAAATAACACGAACCGATACTCTACTAAACCGGCCAAGGAATGATACCCACAATGCTACCACGCCCTGCAAAGTACCCCGCCCAAAAAGGCACCACGACCGGCAAGGTACGTACCCCTGGAAATATTGCATCCGGCAAATTGCTGCGATGGGGGAATAAGCTACACTCGGCACATCCACCCGCTTTTGCCGTGACGGGTTAATGATCCGAGCACACTGTTCTGTCGCGAAAGGTTTGCTGTTATATACGATGAAATACCAATTATCATATTCCATTTTTTTATCGAGGCAAATGTTCTTGATAGCTTGATCATGAGCAAGTTGACAGGCTGGTGAGAATAATTCATCTCGTAGCAGGTGGGGATGTATTATTTAAAATACAATGTTGATTGGTTTTCGGCAAATCATCACCAAAGCATTTTCCGCTAAAAATATTAAAATGAATTTTGTTATTAAACCCACGATTGAAAAAGCATTCTAAAAAAAAAAATCAGTGTTTTAAAAACTAAAAAAATTTATAATAGCTATAAAACCAGTTAACCCCAGCATCCAAAAATCGATTTCAATTTGGATAAATAGAACCTCCTTATAATTTAAGAGGAAGGGAACCTTGCCTCAACGAGGAACAGTTTATAACATTGAAACAATTAAGAATTTAGGTCGGGAGAACATTACAAAAAATCCCCACCCAAATTATGGATAGAAGTTGGACATTAAAAAAATAAATTTTCCCCAAAAAAAAAAAAAACCAAAAACCCCCCCAAACCACCCCCCCCATTAAAAAAACCCCAAAATCATAAAACTTAAAATATAAAAATAATTTTCCCTTAATTAACCCAAAACCCCCCCCCCCCCCCCCATAATAAACCCCCCCCTTAACCCATTTTCCCTTACCCCCCCTTCCCCCCCTACCAACCCCATCTCCCCATAAACCTCTCCCCCCAAAAAACCCAAAAACAACTTCCCAAATTTTTTTGCCCAATTCCCCCAAGTTTTTTGATGACAATTAATTTTAAACGAAACGGTCCTCCCCCCAAAACCCTTTTCTTTTTTCCCCTTATAGGAAAAAAATACATTATTGGTGAAGGAAAGCCCCCAAAAACAAAAAATTCCTGCATAAGGAACATTATCAAAAAGATTGCAATTCCAAAAAGGGAAATATGGAAACAATGGAAAAGGGTTACCATATAAATGACCATTTTTTAAACTTTTCAAAAGAAAAGTATTAATTAATACGGGGGCGGGAGGGGCGCAAGCAGCGACTTGTGTTCCGAACTCTTGTTCCGGCCGCCGTCTTTCAGTCGAGTTTACCATAGCGTTTGCAGCATACTTTCGCTCTTATTGCCCTCGCCGCAGGAACAGCTTCGGCCGTGCCCTTATTATTCCACTGTGCATACGAGCAAGGGTCCCAATTTACCGGGGATTTGAAGCCCCTACGACGGGGAGCGTTCGAGGGCATCCAGCGTGGGACGAGGGAAGGGGATCCCGTGTCTTGATGGGGCCTATTAACCTTCCTATTTGCCCGGCTTAGATAACAATGGCGGGGACTTACGAACTCTTACAGCGAAGGCTCGCAGCAAGGATAACGTCGAAGAAAGCTTTAATTGCCTTGAGGCGGTCCGATTCGCGAATACTACTAATAGCGTCTGGATAGCGCAAAACAACGCAAAAGTTCAGCGAAGAGAGTTGTTATTGTGGGGAGGCGGGGCAGGGGATAAGGTGGGAGATAATCTTTGTTATTGAGACGGTACTTCATCAGAGGGGCGAGCACGCCCTGGGTCGAGCGGTGAGCAGAGAGCCCAAAGTCTGGAGGGGAGCAGATCGTCCAAGCCCGATATTCTATTTGTTTTTTTCTCGATTTTATTTTACCCAGCATAATTAGCAATTAGTAAGTAAGCTAATTGGACGGTAAACCTTAGGGCCAAATAAATCTTTATTTGGTACTAAAACTGATCTAGGAAGTATGGGTAGTATCCAGAGGCAAGAGAAGTTTATCCAAGGTACTCCATAGCCCAAACAAACCCATTACCCAAAGTGCAGGTACGCCCTTCATCTTCGATGAACCGGGGGCGAGGAGGAACGTTTGGTCCCGATACTCCAGGCGGACAATCTACTCTGCTTCTCTCCTGCGCTCTTCGCTCCGAGTGACAATAATTAAATGTGATTACGAACAAGGGGATGAGGCTGATGTGGAGAGAGGAGTTTCTCGGTGATCTTGAAAAAAATCGAATACCTCAAAGTGTTCTCAAACTTTAGTATTATGCACGAGGAAGCGAATGAAGGGGGAGGGGGGTTATTACCTCTTAATAATGTTTAATAACATGATTTCCCAGGCCAGTGAAGTTCCATCGCACTCGGCATACACAATTCTAACTTGAACAAAGAAAGAAAAAAAAAACGCGTAAGGGCGAAACGATGACGTGGCACTCTCCATCAGATCGCGGGCCCTTTATGCCATGTTAGGGCCCAAAAGGGGGGGTTTTAGCGCTGCCTTTTCGGGGCACCTTCAACGTATTCGTTTTGTGCTGCAAGATCAAATTCGGCTGACTTCTTTTTCTCTCTCTCCCCCCTCTTTTTAATGGGTACCGGCGAAGTGCAAAGCTTTTCCATGGTAAGTTTCTGGCCCGAGCCGATATTTGTACCAAGTTGTAAATGTGTGTAAATACGCTCCTAATAAAAAAAAACGAGAACCAGGGCAGCCTTTCTCTGTCGGTGTTGATAGCTTGAAATCGGGGACAGTACAATGCAGTCATTCTGTATCAAGAAAGAAAGAGATAAAAAAAATATATGCCTAGTGTAGTGTGGTATAGATGCATTGATATCTCTGGCATAAGAGAAGGAGACAATAACAAAGACTCTACAAAGACTTTACAAAGACTATATTCCTTAAAAAAACATTCTCCTTGTCAAATGGTTCATTGGCCTGACCATAACAGCAGCACCTAACCTTGGCATGACAGAAAATTGTGGTAAAGAAGCGGATATGGATATAAATACTCTCTCTATGTCTCTGTCTGTATGTGTGTCTGGCTGTCGCTCCCTCTCTCTCTCACTCTTTCTTCCTATCTTTCCCTCTCCCCACTCCTCCTCCTCCTCCTCTCCCTCTCGTTCTCCCCCCTCCCCCTCCTCTCCCTCTCGTTCTCCCTTCCCCCTCCCCCCCTCCCTCTCGTTCTCCCTCTCCTTTTTTTCCCTTCCCTCTCGTTCTCCCCCCTCCCCCTCCCCCGCCCTCTCGTTCTCTCCCCTACCCCTCCTCCTCTCCCTCTCGTTCCCCCCCCCTCCCCCCCTCCTCTCCCTCTCGTTCTCCCTTCCCCCTCCTCCTCTCCCTCTCCCCTCCCTCTCCTCTCTTTTCTCCTTCCCCCCTCCTCCTCTCCCTCTCCCCCTCCTCCCCCTCTCTTTCCCTCCCCTTCCCCCTCCCCCTCTCCCTCTCGTTCTCCCCCCTCCCCCCCTCCTCTCGTTCTCCCTTCCCCCCTCTCTCCCTCTCGTTTCCCCTCCCCCTCCTCTCCCTCTCGTTCTCCCCTCCTCCCCTCCTCTCCTCTCGTTCTCCTCCCTCCCCCTCCTCCTCTCCCTCTCGTTCTCCCCCCTCCCCCTCCCCCTCCTCCTCCCTCTCGTTCTCCTTCCCCTCCTCCTCTCCCTTCCTCCTCCTCCCCCCTCTCGTTCTCCCCTCCCCCTCCTCCTCTCCCTCTCGTTGCCCCCCCCTCCCCCTCCTCCTCTCCCTCTCGTTTCCCCCCCCTCCCCCCTCCCCCCTTTTCCCTTTCTCGTTCTCCCCCCTCCCCCTCCTTCTCTCCCTCTGTTCCCCCTTTTTCCCCTCCTCTCCTTCTCGTTCTCCCCTCTTCCCTCCTCCTCTCCCTCTCGTTTCCCTCTCGTTCTCCCCTCCCCCCCTCCTCTCCCTCTCGTTCTCCCCCCCCCTCCCCCTCCTTCCCTCTCGTTCTCCCCTTTTTCCCCCTCCTCCTTCCCTCCCCGTTCTCCCCCCCCCCTCCTCTCCCTCTCGTTCTCCCTCTCCCCCCTCTCTCCCTCTCGTTCTCCCCTCTCCCCCTCTCGTTTCTCCCCTCCCCTCCTCCTCTCCCTCTCGTTCTCCCCCTCCCCCTCCTCTCCCTCTCGTTCTCCCTCTCCCCCTCCTCCTCTCCCTCTCGTTCTCCCCTTCCCCCTCCTCCTCTTCCTCTCGTTCTCCCCCTCCCCCTCCTCTCCCTCTCGTTCTCCCTCTCCCCCTCCTCCTCTCCCTCTCGTTCTCCCCTCCCCCTCCTCCTCTCCCTCTCGTTCTCCCCCCTCCCCCTCCTCCTCTCCCTCTCGTTCTCCCCCTTCCCCCTCCTCTCCCTCTCGTTCTCCCCCCTCCCCCTCCTCCTCTCCCTCTCGTTCTCCCCTTCCCCCTCCTCCTCTCCCTCTCGTTCTCCCCTCCCCCTCCTCCTCTCCCTCTCGTTCTCCCTTCCCCCTCCTCATCTCCCTCTCGTTCTCCCCCCCTCCCCCTCCTCCTCTCCCTCTCGTTCTCCCCTTCCCCCTCCTCCTCTCCCTCTCGTTCTCCCCTCCCCCTCCTCCTCTCCCTCTCGTTCTCCCCCTTCCCCCTCCCTCTCTCCCTCTTTCGAAGTGCTTTCTATAAGTTACCAGAGCGTCAAATGGTCGGTCATATGTATTTCGATCTATTAACCTTCCTTAATGGGGGGGGGGGGTGAGGGTGGAGAGGGGAGAGGCGGGTGGGTAAGGGGACGATGGGAGAAGAGAGAGAGGAGGAGAAAATGAGAGAAGGTGGAAGGGAGATGGAAGAGGAAAGAAGTGATGGGACAGGGAATAGGTTGGGGCTGAAAGGGGATGGGGAAGTCGCTTATTCGAAGGATTTGCACGATGGAGACTGTCTGTGTGTCTGTCTGTCTGTCTGTCTGTCTGTCTCTCACTCTCTGTCTGTCTGTCTGTCTGTCTGTCTGTCTGTCTGTCTGTCTGTCTGTCTGTCTCTCACTCTCCGTCTATCTGTCTGTCTGTCTGTCTGTCTGTCTGTCTGTCTGTCTGTCTGTCTGTCTGTCTGTCTCTCACTCTCCGTCTATCTGTCTGCCTGTCTGTCTGTCTGTCTGTCTGTCTGTCTGTCTGTCTGTCTGTCTGTCTGTCTGTCTGTCCCTCTCTCTCTCTCTCTCTCTCTCTCTCTCTCTCTCTCTCTCTCTCTCTCTCTCTCTCTCTCTCTCTCTCTCTCTCTGTGTGTGTGTGTGTGTGTGTGTGAGTGTGTGTGTGTGGGTTATGATCTTGCTTCAGGATGTATATAAAAACTCCCAAATTTCCTGGCAACTCATGAAATGTGTATACTATCCGTGGCCTGGTGGAGTCCTTTTTGTAACAACTGTAACAAGGCTGTGAATGTTAGCATTGATATAATTATTAGTAGTACTACCTTTTTTTTTTTTTCTCAAGTAATGTTTTTTTCTGAAATAATTATTATCAGCTGCATAATCACCTTTATTGTCTGCAACATACGACCATCTGGAACTGGAGCACTAATACAAATTTAAATGTTTATTCACCTACTAACCTCCCTCCCCCCAAAAAAAAAAAACAAAAAAAAAACGTGTTTACTCGATGTCTTGCTGTGCAAACATATCCTACCTATATACTGGAATGTATAATGACATTTTATAACTCCTTAGTTCTATTTTCAAAGTGGCTCAGACATCAAACGGTTTGAGCTTATGTTTCGATACGTTGAAAAAAAAAATGCTTCACTGGCACGTGGGACTTCAGAATTCTGCATCAAAGAGGCGTAGCTGCATTGATTCAGACTCCATTCGAATCTGTGGTTGGTCTGCACTTCGCCAAGACCACCGTTCATTATGTCGCTGCCGTCTAAGCGTTCGCGGGAAATTCTTGGGACCAACAGCACTGTTTGGATCTGGCCACGTGGGATTAACTTTCAGATGCAGTAAATTTAAGAGGAAACATGATATAGTACGAAAAAAGCACTCAAATATACAAACGACCAGCTATAAAACTGACATTCCCAATGATTTACCAGTTACGAATACCGTTCCAAAATGCCCGAGCATTCGGACACCGTTCTGACCATTGACAGTGGGCATTTTTAACGGAGCTTGCTACTTGTTTTGAGTTTCATATAACCAAGAAAATCACTCGAATCAGACTCAGAGTCAAGGGAAACGTCCGTCATTCGTCTCCTTGATGTAGGTTTGTTTACGTTCCCGAAGACAATCGCAAGGCAGCAGCGGACGGCTTCTTCCAGGCGCCATTGGGGTCGGTGCTGCTCTCGAGTCAAAGCTTGCTCTCCCGTGTCCGACGAAGAAAAGGCCTTGTCTCTGAGCCACAGAAACCTCTCCGTATTGAAAGGACTGAGGGTCGAGGTTAACAATATGGACCTGCTACCAAACACCAGCCCATTTGAGTGAGGGAAGTTGGTGAACGAACGAGTAACAACGCCAAAGCGAAGATGAACATGTGTTGCGCGGCTAAAGGTCTCGATGTGCGTGAAACGAGAAAGAAAAGCAAGAAAGCGTCATGCAATTCTG
>NC_061823.1:5878275-5880775 GCF_019202785.1 Penaeus chinensis | reverse complement strand
GTTCGTAACCACAAGCTGACTGACGTTCACGTGGCACCCGCATGGAATGAGCACTTAAGCGTTCTCAGGAGGGAACCGAGAGCTTTACAGTCTGACGATCACGCTTTCTGGCGAGGGTGACTAGAGCTTCATTTAAACGTGCGCTTCGTGAGTGTAAAGGGAATGAAAAAGTACGAAAGGCTGAGTCCCTTTCAGCAAAAATCGCACGTAAAAACACGAACAGCTTCTGGCGTGAACTGAAAAGATAATTTCCAAGTAGAGAGAAACTTTCACACACACAAAAAATATTTGACATTATGGTTGAGGACACAGAAAATGGCAAAATAAATACATGAAGCTATTCGCCAGTGTCATTATCCAAGAGCACGCCACGCTGGTTAACACATCCCCAATGCATCCCGACTAACCAATTCCTGTCAGAAATGCATCCCACAAATTACTGATGCTGTGTATATTTAACTCCAATAATTATAGTTCGATTGCCCTTTCAACTTCTGGATACTTGTGTACCGCAATCAATCAGTCTAAGTTTAGGGAAAAAAAGCTAAATTTGCGTCTAGGCCTATACGATTTTAAAAATGAATTGTTGCAATGCTTCAGAGAATCACGTTATTAGTGAGTTTAAATATATATATATATATATATATATATATATATATATATATATATATATATAGTAAAGCATTTGATCTCAGAATACGCTCATTTAATTAATTAAAAAAAAAACTATTAAGATTTTAGCTTACTGGCATTTGGTTCAAATTGAAATAGGGTCAGATTCTTTCGGTGACATTCGAGGTCACGAATGGGACAAGGTAGAGAAATAGACAGAAGGATAAATAGACAGAAGGATAAATAGACGGAAGGATAAATAGACGGAAGGAGAAATAGACGGAAGGAGAAATAGACAGAAGGATAAATAGACAGAAGGATAAATAGACGGAAGGAGAAATAGACAGAAGGAGAAATAGACAGAAGGAGGAATAGACAGAAAGAGAAACAGACAACAAGAGAAATAGACAGAAAGAGAAATAGACAAGAAAATAAATTAAAAAAGGAGAAACGGATAGAGAGAGAAATAAACAGAAAGAGAAATAGAAAGAAAGAGATATAATCAGATAGAAATAGACAGAAAGAAAAACAGAAAAAGAAAAGGATAGAAAGATAAATAGACAGAGAGAGAAACGAACAAAACGAGAAATAGACAGAAAGATAAATAGATAGAGAAAGAAACGGACAAAAAATACAAATATACAGAAAGAGAAATAGAGGAAAGAAAACTAGACAGAAATAAAATAACAGAAGGAGAAATAGATAGAGAAATAGACAAAAAGAGAAATAAACAGAAAAAGAAATTGAGAGAAAGAGATATAGAAAGAGAAACAGATAGAAAAGAAAATAAAGAAAATAGAAAGAACAATAGACAGAGAGAGAAATAAATAGAGAAATAGGCAGAAAGAGAAAAAGACAGAGAAAAAAAAAAAAACACTGGAAGAGAAATACATAGAAAGAGAAATAGATAAAGAGAAAAATAGAAAGAGAAATAGAGAGAGAAACATAAATAAAAATAGAAAGAGAAGTAGATAAAAAAATAAACATGTAGAAAGAGAAAGACAAAAGAAAATTAGATATTGAGAAAAAGACAGAGAGACTCTGAGAAACAGAACAACTCAACGAAAAACAAGAGAAACAGACAGGAGAAAGAAACCGAGGAAGACACATCAAACGATAATAAATAACACACAGAAAGGCAACAATTAAGTGCAGTCCGGTCTCGATAGAGTTGAATAATTTGCAGACCGTTTGAAATTTGAAAATCAATATCCACACATTAGAAAAAATATATATCTCTCACCTGGTAGCTCTGGTCGCAAGGTAACACAACGAGACACAAACGAAACAGACAAGAGAGAGATAAAGATAAATATACACCAAAACGACAGAAAAAAAAGACAGGCATACATACCCACACATAAAAAAATATCGCTCACTTAGTTGCTCTGGTCGCGAGGTCACACAACGAGACACAACAGAAACAAACAAGAGAGAGAAAGAGAAAAATACACACCAAACCAACAGAAGAAAAAAAAACAGACATACATACATCCATCCATATCCAAACATCAAAAAAAAAAAAATTATCGCTCACCTGATTGATCTGGTCGCGAGGTCCGAGGGCGCAGTTGGCTCTGGGCGCGGGTGAGGAACGGACGAACTCCATACATGTGTGGTTCCACTTGGAGTAAAAAGGATCGCTCTCGGGGATCTCGATGGGCAGGCAGTCCGGGTGCTGGGGTGGGAAGGGGGGGGGAGAGGGGAAGAGGGGAAGGGGGAAGATGGGGAAGGAGGGATGAGGGGAAGATGGGAAGGGGAAAAGGGCAGGGTAGAAATTTAAAATATATATATATAAAATATAAAAATATAACAAAACACAAGTAAAAAAATATAAAAATATAACAAAACACAAGTAAAAAAATATAAAAATATAACAAAACACAAG
>NC_061823.1:5870775-5873275 GCF_019202785.1 Penaeus chinensis | reverse complement strand
GTGAATGAGAATGTACATCTTCACAATACAAGAGATGTATTTTACTTGTTTCGATTATGTCTTCTTCAGAATCATAATCGAAACCGGTCAAGTACGTCTCTTGTATTGTGAAGATATTCATGCTCATTCAAAACTTTTCTAAATTTGTCAACATGAAAACGGTACACTCTCCTATTATGTATCCTCAATTGCTGTCTGCTACGAATGAATCTGCTTCTAACGCTGATATGTACTGAAAAGTTTCGTTGTTGCCTATGGATTTTTGGGTGGTTCTCGTGCCCTTTCTGATGCAATTGCCGTTGCTTATGCGATCAATGTATATCACTTCTATCACAGGCTTAGCATTACAAGCCATTTTTCCCAGTTGAATTAGAAATAAGTTCCCTGTGACCAAACGCCTGCGCTTCTTTACATGACCTCAAGATACAGTCTACTGAGTGGATTGTCTTCTTTCTGGCCCTCTCCATTTCCCTCCCTTCTCCTTCATTTTTCCCTTCCTCTTCTATCCCTCTTCCTCTTCGTTCCTTTCCCCTTTCTCTCCCTCATCTCTCCTCTCACCTGTTCTTCGTATTACCTTTTTCCTCAACCTCCTCCATTTCCTCCCTCTCCCCTTTCCCTCCTCTCACTTCTTCCTCTCCTTCCCTTTCCCCTCTCCCTCCCCCTCTCCTCCCTCTCACTCCACTCACCTCTTCCTCTCCTTCCCTTTCCCCTCTCCCTCCCCCTCTCCTCCCTCTCACTCCACTCACCTCTTCCTCTCCTTCCCTTTCCCCTCTCCCTCCCCCTCTCCTCCCTCTCACTCCACTCACCTCCTTCTCTCCTTTCCTTTCCCCTCGCCCTCCCCCTTTCCCCCTCTCCCCTCTCCCCTCTCCCTCTCTTCCCACTCACTGGCTAGACAGCAGCTCGGAGGCCCTCAGGGAAGCGTAGCCGAACTCTGCCAGCGTCTTGCTCTTCTTCTTCTGTTTGTTGAAAGCCGCGAGGAAGAGTCCCGGATGTCCGCGCTGGAGGTGGTAGCCTGTTGGGGAGAGACGAGTCAGTAACACGTTCGCTGACCCGTGTTGGGAATTCGATATAGGATCGTTGTCCGCATAATGGGTGAATATTTGCCACCGCTACGGATTATGCGGTGAATGGCACCGACGCCAGAACGCACGCGCAGGGTCTCCGGAGTCGCGAGAGGCCCCGCGAGGACTCACCTTCCTCGAAGAGCTTGGGTTCCTTGACGGCGGTGAGGTAGCGCGTCTCGTTGATGCCGTACTGGGTCACGTGGTTGAGGATGCTGGCGCCCACCTCGCTGGAGGCGCTGAACTGCAGCGGTACGGGCGCCTGCCTCCCCGCCCGCGCCCACGACAGCGAGTACGGCTCCGGACGGTTCCTGGGTCCCGCGGGCGTCCGGAAGGCAGGCCGCGGGCTCTCCTGCTGGCGGGCGTCGAAGGCGGAAGCGGATGCGTCGCCGGTGCTGGGAGCCGCCCGCAACACGGCCACCACCACCGCCGCCCACGCCCACATCGCCGCCCGCGCGACAGGGCGCCTGCAGAGGGAGAAAGGCGTTACAGTATTTCACACTACGGCAGGATTTAATCCTATAAACGGATTGACATATACATGTGTGTGTGTATAATATATATGTAGATACATACATACGTACGTACGTACATAAATACATACATACATACAGGGAAATATATAATACATAATAATATAATATGTAATATATGATATATATATAAATGCAAAACATAGATACTATGCATTAAGACAAACTAATAAGAAATAGAACTATAATACGTAATGGTACTGTAAATGCATAATAAGGGGGAGAGATTAAGATGTAAAGGGGGGGGGGGGGGGATAACGTGTCTTTTTCTTTTTCTTTTTATTCTCGGTTCTAAGGTTTTCGGATCTTTTCTTGTTAACGTTGCTAACGAAGTCGCGTCACTGTTGTTGTTTGTGTTTGTTTTGCTTTCTCTACTTTGTTTTTGCTTCCCCACTTTCGGTTCGTTCGTTTTTGTTTTTCTTGTTGTTTTCAAGCTATTTATTGATCGTATTCCGTTGCTTCTTCGTCTTATCCTCCTCCTCCACCTCTCCCTCCTCCTCCATCTTCTTTTTCTTTCTTGATCTTTTTCTTTTTCGTTTTGTTTCTTTTCTTCTCCTCCTCATTTTCCGCTTCCTCTTCTTCCATCCCATTCATTCTCATTTTTTTTTCCTGAATGGTAAAACACTCTTCCGTGTTGATACTATGGTAGAACAATTTATTTATCTTTATATATAATATATATACGGAAATATACATATATTTATATATTTATTTACATATAATATATAATGTATAATATATAATACATAACATATAATATATAATATATAATATATTATATATAATATATTATATATAATATATAATATAATATATAATATAATATATAATATATAATATAATAACCTTGGATTCCATCTTCAGGTCTTAAGATGAAACCCAGGTGGATTTCGAATCTGTAGTCTC
>NC_061823.1:5863275-5865775 GCF_019202785.1 Penaeus chinensis | reverse complement strand
ATGAATTGAACAGTTGCGGCAATGACAATTAGTAGACGCAATGGTAACACAATTTTATAATCTATAAAAAAAGAAAAAATATATCTATCTATCTATCAATTAATCAATCAATCAATCAATCAATCAATCAACCAATCAATTCTATCTATCAACTGGCAACTTTAACGTCGCCACCATTATCAATCGTCACTTTCACGGAGATTTCATCGGAACCTCGAGACGTATTCACTATGTTGTCATTTGTCCCTCCTTTGAAAGATTCCTTCATCTCCTCATACACCAAGGGTCTCCCCCCCTTCCACCCTCCCCCTACCCTTCGTCCCCCCCCCTCCCACACACACAAAATCAAGATGAACTCCTCCTCCCCCTTCTCTTCTCCTCCTCTTCCTCTTCTCCTTCTTCTCCTTCTCCTTCCCCTTCTTACCCTTTCCCTTCTCCTCCTTCTCTTCTTCCACCTCCTCCTTCTCCTTCTCCTCCTCCCCCCTCCCCCTCCTCCTCCCTCCCTCCCTCCCACCGATGATTCCCTTCCCCCTCATTCCTCCTCCCCCCCTTCACACACACTCAAACAAGGATCCCCCCGCCCCCCCCCTCCCCCGAACGCAAACACGGACTCCCTCACTCCCTCGGGATGCTGCATCTTGCCAAGTCATGGAGAAACGGCAACCTTCGCCAATCTTCAATTTTCGCGAGTCCAGCGCCACGGTCCTCCGCGGTCGAGGACTCAGGGTTAACGTCTGGTGCATCTGTGGGCGTGTTGTGTGAGCGTGGGCGTGGGGGTATTAGGGACTGTGTGAGTGTGGGCGTAAGGGAGTTAGGGACTGTGTGAGTGTGGGCGTAGGGGAGTTAGGGACTGTGTGAGCGTGGGCGTGGGGACATAAGCGCGAAGTTTGGATCCTGCAAGAGTGGCCATGAAGATGTTTGAAGCAATGCAAGCGTGTGTTGGAGTGTTCTGGAATGTAAATGTGTTTGTCTTCGGCTTTATGCAAGTTTTGTGTCTTGAATTATCTGTGTGTGTAGGCCTACATGTGTGTATGTGGTCTCTCATTCTCACTTTCCCACTCTCTCTCTCTCTCTCTCTCTCTCTCTCTCTCTCTCTCTCTCTCTCTCTCTCTCTCTCTCTCTCTCTCTCTCTCTCTCTCTCCTCACCCCTGGATCGTGGAAGTGTGCGTGTGCGTCTCGTTTGGGTATGTAAGTGCTTGCATGTGTATGTGGGTGCAAGTGTATGTACATGCCTGTATATCTATATCCTCAGTACATCTATACACGTCATTGTTCTTTCTACGAGACGCTTAAATAAGTTACGACCAAGCATTACTTTAAACAAGTGTGTGATCTCAAACACCTGCCTCGGAGCCGTGTCCTCGCTCGCCCCGTTATAACAGAGTAAAAGAATTGACTATGGAGAAAGGAAAGAGAGAGAGAGAGAGAGAGAGAGAGAGAGAGAGAGAGAGAGAGAGAGAGAGAGAGAGAGAGAGAGAGAGAGAGAGAGAGAGAGAGAGAGAGAGGGGGGGGGGGGAGTTTCAGAGGGAGGGAAGGAGGGAGAAAGAGAAAGTGAAAGAGAAAGAGAAAGAAAAATTGAGAGAGAGAGAGAGAGAGAGAGAGAGAGAGAGAGAGAGAGAGAGAGAGAGAGAGAGAGAGAGAGAGACAGAGACAGAGAGAGACAGAGAGAGACAGAGAGAGAGACAGAGAGACAGACAGAGAGACAGAGAGAGAGAGAGAGAGAGAGAGAGAGAGAGAGAGAGAGAGAGAGAGAGAGAGAGAGAGAGAGAGAGAGAGAGAGAGAGAGGGAGAGAGAGGGAGAGAGAGGGAAAGAGAGAGAGGGAGAGAGGGAGAGAGAGAGAGACAGAGAGAGACAGACAGAGAAAGACAGACAGAGAGACATACAGAGAGACTGAGACTGAGACTGAGACTGAGACTGAGACTGAGACTGAGACTGAGACTGAGACTGAGACAGAGACAGAGACAGAGACAGAGACAGAGACAGAGAGAGAGAAAGTGACACCGACACTTTTTACTTCAGTTGCAGCAGAAAGCATTTTGGGAACGGAAGTGACGAGAGGCGATGGGAGAGAGATAAGTTACTGGCGTTTGCGGGGAAGAAGGGAAGATAAAGAGACTGGGAGGGAGGGAAGGGAAGGTAAAGAGTGGGAGAAAGGGAAGGAGAAAATAAAGAGTGGGAGGGATGGGAAGATAAAAAGAGAGTGGGAGGGAGGGAAGGGAAGGTAAAGAGTAAGAGGGAGGAAAGGAGAAAATAAAGAGTGGGGGGGAAGGGAAGATAAAGAGAGTGGGAGGGAGGGAAGGGAAGGTAAAGACTGGGAGGGAGGAAAGGAGAAAATAAAGAGTGGGAGGGAAGGGAAGGTTAAGTGTGGGAGGGAGGGAAAGAGAAAATAAAATGTGGGAGGGAAGGGAAGATAAAGAGAGTGGCAGGGAGGGAAGGGAAGATAAAAAGAGTGAGAGGGAAGGAAGATAGAGTGGGAGAGAGGAGAAGGAGGAAACGGAG
>NC_061823.1:5840775-5855775 GCF_019202785.1 Penaeus chinensis | reverse complement strand
GTCATTAATATCATTGTAATAAGCAATACAGTTGTTCTTTAATAGTTTAATAGATTTTTAATGTTGTTTTATTCTGTTCGCGATCACCACTGATAATATAACCATTACTATCATCATCATTAGGTGCAGAAATCATCATCATTATTACCATTTTCATTATTCATACCCTCAGGTTTTGTGATCAACTGTAGTAGTTGTTGATGTTGATTTACCGTTAATTATAATGTATTCTAAGAAGTCTTGTGTGCGCAGCTGTAACTCGGCACATCTTTGTTATGCATACACTCTTAGGTAAGCATCAAGGCCTATGTGAATGGGCAATCACCCACGCGTGGATCTGTTGTTGTTTTATAGTTACTTTGCTCCTTTTATGATTGTGTAGGTTATATTTAAAGAAATTTGCACACACGCACACGCACATGCACACACACACACACCCATATATATGTCTCTGTGTATATATGAGTACGTATATATGTGTGTCTGAGTATGTATGCATGTGTCTGAGTGTATGCATGTATATATGTACATATGCTTGTATCTATATGTGTATATAACATATCTAAATAACCGTAGGCTGAGTATATCTGAAGAGATTGAGAAATAAGATAAAGAGTGGATGTGCGTGTGTCTGAATGTGCACAGAAGGAATGCAAGCGCACAGACAGGCGAGCAATGCGTCAGACATTATAATTATTTCCTGCCAAGCTTCCGTTCAATGTATTGCAAATCATATAACATCAGATAAACATCCCCTCGTGATCTTTGGCTGCATTTCGTTTCGTGATATATATATGCGTGTGTGTGTGTGTGTGTGTGTGTGTGTGTGTGTGTGTGTGTGTGTGTGTGTGTGTGTGTGTGTATGATAAGAAGGGAAATTAGGCAGAAAGATATAATATATATATTTACACCTACTTTCCATGTTTACACACACATACTCATATGCATAGAATTTGATAGAGATAGATTAAATATATATATCGATAAAGACAGATAAGACTTAAATGTAGATGGAGTTAATGGATAGATGTGTGTATATATATGATATATATTTGTGTGTTACAGCTGATAGATAGATAGACAGATAAATAGTTAGAGGACCACTTCAATCCAAAGGAAACTGAACAGTTCATTTCAGCGCAGAACCGGTTTCCTTCTCTCTCTCTCGTCTTTGTCTCACGCGGATCTGTGGCCTATGACGCCGAATGTTTTTCATGGGAAATTATACTGAATTAAGACATTGAGAAGTTGTTTGTGATCGGGCGCACCCACCCACACACGCACGCACACACGCACACACACACACACATACACACACACACACACACACACATACACCTTAACTCACTCACAGAATCATTCAGTCGCTCACGCAGACGTTTCCTCATTATAGAGCTTTGCTAATCACTTTTTAAATTGAGATGTCAGGTCATTATTATACAGACACACCTTTTACTGTATTTCTCACTAATGAACTTCAAAATGATCTACGATCTTGTTCACTCTCTCTCTCTCTCTCTCTCTCTCTCTTTCTCTCTCTCTCTCTCTCTCTCTCTCTCTCTCTCTCTCTCTCTCTCTCTCTCTCTCTCTCTCTCTCTCTCTATCTCTCTTTCTCTCTCTTCTCTTCTCTCTATCTACTTATTTCTCTCTTTCGAATGGACTTTTTAACTTCGAACTCTCTCTTGATTTTTGTTGCGTTTTACTTACTTTTACCATAGGCAACTTAGTTTTTGTTCGGTCCAAAGCATCGGACACTTTCTACCGAATCGGGTGTTCGGAAATATGGTTTCACACTTTCTCGCGTGTTAGTTTTGGTGTTGCAGCTTCGAATTACCACTTTTAAAATCGTGAACCTCTAAATATGTGGTTATAGTTTCTCTGACTTTCCTTTTTTTCAAACTTTTTACTCTTTTTTTAAGCAGACAAACATTCTTCATCTATTGATATTGGGGCAAGTACTTCCTCTGCCTATTTTTTGGTGAATTTATCGTTTGTATATGATAAGTTTTATCACAATGGTATATATTACCTTATATTACGTAAAGGCCTGGTCCTATCTAGCAAATCGATATTCCCTGGAGGCAAACGTAAATAACATATTGTTAATGTGAATACGTTCATATGTATATAGATGTATCGTTTTCTTCTCACTTCACCAAATGATATTTAACTAGCCACTTAACACTCATTTAGCCCCGCGGTCTCTAAGCCTCCAGTTAGCCCGGGAACTATACACGAGCTGTTAAAATATGTCGATTTCTGCGGTCCCGTAATTCATAAAAGTACAAATTTTCTCTTGCATGCATTCTCCCAGATTGCCGTTGTAAATCTGACCAATAGCAAAATCCTATTTAAATCGCGGCGGCCATATTTCCGTTACGCGTTCTCCATCGGCTGCAAAGTCCTCGCGGAAAAAAAGGGAGAAATTGGAAGTCCTTTTCTTTCACGATCTTCAAGAAAAAAAAAAAAAAGCGCGAAGTGTCAAGGCCAGCGAGCTCCGGGAGGGCCCCAAGGGAAGGCAGCGCGCGGTTCCAGCAACACTCGCAAAAATGAAAAGTTTCTGGGGGAAAAAAAAAATTAAACGTTTTGGATAATGATTTGCCGGTTTCGCGGGATGGACTTTCCGCTCTGGGGAAACAGGAAGGAATCTGATTTTTATGTAAAAGAGAGAAAAGGAACACACCACGTTAATGTTTTCAAAGAAACCGTTTCTCCTTTGTCTGCCTTTTCCATGATTCCGGTTTTCTTCCTCGTCCATTATTTTCCTCTTTGGTCGTCTCTTCATATACCTTCTTGTGATTTGTGTTCTTCCTATTCTACTTCTTTCGCTTCCTCTTCTTTTGCATCTTCTTCTTCTTTGTTATCTTAATGTTCTTGTTCCTGTTTCTCTTCTTCATCATCATCTTCTTCCAACTCCATCTTCTTCTTCTTCTTCTCCTCCTCCTCCTCCTCCTCCTCCTCCTCCTCCCCTCCTCCTCCATCTCTTCTTCTTCTTCTTCTTCATCCTCCCCCTCTACCCCCTCCTCCCCCTCCTACTCCTCCTCGATCTCCTCCTCCTCATCATCATCATCCTATAATCTTCCTCTTCTTCTCCCCCTTTTCTCCATTCCTCCTTTTCCTTCCCCGACGCTTCACAAAACGGCTGCGAATCCCCCACCGTCCGCGTGCCCTCGAAGTGAAACCCTCTGCGTGGGGGAAGGAAGAAACATCCCCATCCTCTCGGGTGCCATGAGGCTTCCAGACATTCTTTTTTAGGCTTAAAGGCTTCCCCGGCTTTCAGGGTTTCCGGCGGTGCTTTCTCTCATTTGCGCTGAGAGTTGCGAAATCGCTTTCCGCATTCTTGTGGGGGAAGAAATCAATTTCTTATATAAGCGCTTTCCAAACATCCGGTTCACGAAATGCGCAGTGTTACGGGGAGGGAAACGAGAGAGAGAGAGAGAGAGAAGGGGATCTTAAAACAATAGAACAAACAAATAAACAAATTAACAGTTGATAGGGTCCCGTTCTTTCAAAAGGTATATTTGGAGTTGATGGAGGCAAAGGCGAGAAAAGGGAGAACTTTGAAATATCAAATAAACATGGAATTGATCTCGGCAATTGAATGCATTTCGGATTCAAGAAAGTTCATGTTGGCATTATGCTGATAAATGCGTGATGAAGAGAATGGCGAGGATGAATATTGAACTCGAAGAACAGAACGCTGGCAGTGCAGAGAAAGCTATTTAGACGCTGTTTTTTTGGCATGCATTATAATAAGAAGTAAAAAAAAAAAAACAGAAAAAAAACATAATGCGTTTTCTCTCAGCTTCTCTTTCTCCCTCTTTCTGTTTATCTATTTGTGTCAGTCTCTCTCTCTTTCACGCACACATACATATACATACATATATATACATATGTATATATACATACGCACATATGTGTGCACATATATACGCACAAATATATATATATATATATATATATATATATATATATATATTTATATATATATATTTATGTATATATTTATAAATGTATGTATATATATATATACATATATATATATATATATATATATATATATATATATATATATATACATGTATATATGTATGTATCAATGTGTATATATCTATATCTATATCCATATATATTTATATATACATATAAATATGTATGTATCGATGCGTATATATATATATATATATATATATATATATATATATATACATATATATATATATATATATGTATGTATGTATGTATTGATGCGTATATATATATATATATATATATATATATATTTATATATATATATATATATATATATATATATATATGTGTGTGTGTGTGTGTATGTATGTGTGTGCGATTGTGTTTGTGTGTGTGTCTGTATGTATGTATTCATATACATATCTATCATATAACATGTACATAGACGCCTCTATAGACTTGGTGTAATTTTCTCGCCGCCCTTCGTTCGAGCGCCGTCTCCCCCGTTCGCCGCGAAATGCACGGAACTCGGGATGTCATTTCATTTCCCTACGAACAGCAATATCATCGGTGCCTCCGCATTATGACATTCCGATAAGTAATAACATGAAGTAAAGCTCTTGGGGGGGGGGGGGGGGGAATTACGAAATGTTTTCGTTGGAGACATGAATACAGAAAGATATAGATAGATAAGGTAAGTGGGTAGATAAACAGATAGATAGAGAGAGAGAGAGACGGAAATGTTATTCATTTAGTCAATGTTATTTGTCAATAATCTAAAACATTTCTATATCTTTATATATATAAGAAATGCTTTCTATCGTCTCGCTTAGATACATTCATTACTTCATATAGTATTTCTATAGTTCAAATCCTTTTTTTTCATTCGCGTATCAAACCTCAACACGAAAGATACCTCAAAGGAGAGAAAGAAGAGAGGAGAGAATAAGAACCAGAGAGACTCGAACGTGAAACAACGCTCCGTGGGTGTCGGACGCGGGGTGCCATCACTAAGATAACCTCTAATATTTTTATTTTTCTATTTTAGCTATCGACTCCACCTCTTGCTTCATATTCCCCACTTACCAGGTAGCTTATTTCCAGCCAAACCCGTCTATTTCGATGATTGGGAAATCTTTCTTAAACCAATTTAAAAGGTGAAATGGCGTCGGTGTGTGGGTGAGCGAGGGAGGCCTTTGTGCGCGCACCTGTCGCCCGCACTCAGAACTCGAGTTACGCTGACTGATTTAGGGTCACACGCGAATCACGAGCTCTGTGCATTTACCCGGATGGCTTCTTCGCTCTCTTAAGCGCCTTTGGGAGAGAGTCTTGATGTAAGGCTCATTTTGGCTTCTCTCGAGTCCCTTAGGAGTTATACTCCCATCGCTACGCTTTGTTGGGTGTTTTATTTTCCTTTCTTTTTTCTCTCCCTTCCATCATTCTTATTCTTGCTCTCTACCTTTTGCATTGCTTCTTCTTCTCTCGTCCATTTCCTCTACCCGATTTCCCTTCCTCTGGCTTCCCTTTTTCCCTCCCCTCTCTTCTTTCTTCTTTCCTCCGTCCCTTTTCTTCTTTTCTTCCTCAATTCTCTCTTCCTTCTTCATTCCCTCTTAATCTCTTATTCCCCACTTCCTCCACCCGTCTTCTTCCCTCCCTCCGTCTCTCTCCCTCTTTCTCTCTCTTTCCTTTTACTGTAGTTCCGGATTCTTCTGTTCCTCTTCACCCTAAATCCTTTCCTCCGTCTTTCTTCCCCTTATTCCTTCCCTACCTTTTTCTCCCTCCTTTCCCTTCCCTCCTTCCCTCTTTCTCCCCTTCGCATTCTTCCTACTCCTACTCCTCCTCCTCCTCCTACTCCTCCTCCTCCTCCTCCTCCTACTCCTCCTCCTCTTCTTCTTCTTCTTTGCCCTCCTCCTCTTCCCCCTCCACCTCCTCCTCTTCGCCTTCCTCTTCCTTTTTCTCTCCCTCCTCCTCCTCCTCCTCCTCCTCCTCCTCCTCCTCCTCCTCCTCCTCCTCCTCCTCCTCCCCCCATTCCCGCTCTTCCTCCTCCTCCTCCCATTCCCCCTCTTCCTCCTCCTCCTCCTCCTCCTCCTCACCCCCTTTTCTCGCCTGAAGTGAAACCGTGAGACGAGTGAGGACGCCTCCGGGCGCTCCTCTGCAGGGAAAGTCACACTCGGGTGGTCATTAGTCACGTCCGGAAGGGGGGAGGGGGGGAAGCGGGGGTGAGGAGGTCGTGAGAGGGAGGGAAAAGAGTAGAGAAGGAGGAGATTGAAGAAGGAGAAGAAAGAGAAGGGATGAAGAGGTGAGGAGGCCAGGGAGAGAAGAATGTAGTGGAGGAGAAGACGGAAAGAAAAGAGTGCGTGACAAGGAGGATAGAAGAGGAGGAGAAAACGGAGAGAAAGAGAGGAATGGGGAGGTAGGAGGTCGTGAGAGGTAGGAAAGAGGGAGGGGGGAAGAGAAGATTAGTGAGAGAGGTGAGGGAGTGATGAAATCATGAAAATGGAAGAGGTAAAAGAACAACGAAAAAAAGGGGTAGGGAGAACAAAGGAAACAGAAGGAAGGGGGGGGGGGGGGAAGGACGGAATGAGAGTTCCTAGAAAGTTTTATGGAGCTTCCTCAGATCGCTGGCTGGAAATTTACGACAACACCTGAAATTCACCTGTTGTTTAGGTAGAGCACAATGCATTCATTATCGTGACAGGAATTCATCATTGGTCCTAAACCTATAAGTTCTCGGGATAATACACTTCAGACTTATCCGTGAAGGCATGTATAAAATATGCAATTCCATGACGTAGATGCAAACACCATGCATATCCAACTCCAATGTTGCTGCAAAATAGGAATCTCTCTTTTATTTGAATTGTGAAAGAGAAAAATTCGCCAAGCTTGATCTGCAAGTGATATTTTTACACTGACGGAAGACCAGGGACATAGCACAATAACACTGAAACATGCAAAAGCCTACTATCTTAGCAACCATGCGTATCGGCATGCATGGAACGCGCTAAAGGAATTCCGAGGGAATCTAACTACGCATTATGATAGCAAGACTCACGACCGACCGTGAGAGTGTTCCCAGAATGTCAGTGAATTCGCGAAGATATCTGCATTAGATGTATCAAAAGTCCTGCTGATTTATTAGCGAATATATCTCCCTTTTCAAATACCGGAGTCCCATTGGATTTATTCCATATCTTCCAGCGATAAATCAGACAAATAAGAAAAGAAAAAAAAAGAAACATCTACTTCCACGGTACATCAGTCAAGCACACCGTATTAATAGCAACAGAAAGCAGAAAGCATGCAAGCACGTACTTCTCGCTGGACTACTTGGGAAGATAAGCGCGGAGAGGCCCCTGAGGATGCCATCACAGAAGGGCGTGATTGGTGCTGCTCGAACACAGTTATAACAGCTTCATCAACAGCACGTCAACCGCTGTCGCATGGCAGTCCGGACCCTGACCCGGAGATAAAGACCGTTTCCTCCCTTCCCCCGCCTCCTCCTTCGCTTTTCCTTTTCTGCTTTTTTGACGCTTCTTTCGCTTTCCCCTCTCTCTTATTATGTTGTTTTTTTTCTCTCTTTTTTATTTCTACTCTTAATTCGCTTTATCTTTTCATTGTTTTTGTTGTTTTCTCTCTCTCTCTTCTCCATATCTTTTCATTTTTATTTTCTCCTAACTTCCTATTTTGATTTTCATTTTCATCCTTTAGTTTTCTTCGCTTTTATCTCTCCCGTTTTATTCATCTTTCGTTTTTTCTATCTCCTTTCCTACTTTTTTCGCATTTCCCTCTCTCTCATCATCTCTCCTTCGCCTTTTCCTTTCCTGTTTTATTTTCCTCTCGCTTTTCCCTCTTCTCTCTCACTTTCCTGATTTTCCTTCATTTTTTTTCCCTGTACTTCATTTCCTCCCCATTTATGGCCCCAATTAAATCCGGGTCGTTTTCTCAACTTTTTTTATCCACTTTCTTCCTCTTCCTTTTCTTCTTCCTCTCTTCTCTTGCTTTCACCTCCCCCGCTGCATCCGTCTCCTCCTCGTCTTCCTCCTTCCTCCTCCTCACCCCCTCTCCCTCCTTCCTCTTCCGCTCCAGCCTACCCCCCCCCCCCCCCCACCCATCTCTCCCAACCTCCTCTGCCTTCCTCTTTTCTCCTCCGCGTCAATCTTAGTAAATACTGACAAATGCTGATTCTCTGCAAGTCATGCACAGTGATGCTGCCTTGCCCACTCTGCCTGGGGAGGGGGCGAGGAGGGGGCGAGGAGGGGGGTAGGGGTGAAGGGGGCGAGATAGAAGTGGGAGAGAGACTAATGTAGGGCATCCAGACACTTCAGCGAGAGGTGGCCAAGCGATTCTCGGCCGTATGACGACGCGACGTAGAGGCGAGAAGATCCAAAGGGAAGGTCACGGCCTCAGGACGTTCACCAGAGCAGCCATGCTTGCTCGGGGTCAACAGGTGCGACAATAAGAACGATAATAATAATAAAAAAAAAAACGGTGAGAATAAGAGAGATGCTGATGAATTCGCCGGTGAAGGGTGAACAGCTGGCGTCGAGATTCTGGCGCTTGATGGCGTGGGCGCAGGTGCAGCCTTGGGCCAGCGCCGTCCCAATGCTTGTGCTTGAGATCACCAACCGCGTGTGGCGGGGGCACGTGTGAACATGAGAAATAAAGCATTTGTTGTTTGCATATCCGTGCTATTGTACACCATGTGCACTAGTGTATTTTTTTAAAGTAAGCGTATGTGTACACATATAAACCCCAACATGCACGTATTCGAAGCATAAAATAATGAGACCGCTGTTCATTCCTTTTTTTTTTTTTTTTTTTTTTTTTTTTTTGTCTTTTACTGCCATTTAGGGCGTTCCAATTAATCTCTAATGGGGAGGAGGAGGAGGAGGGAGGAAGGGGAGTGTAATTTACCAGCAACATTAGCGAGTTCTATCCCCTATTTCCCGACGAAAAAGGATTTTAGTACATCCCTGACAATCATTCGGCTCAACATCGTAATTCTGAATTCAAATTCAACCAATTACGTCGTCATTTTCATTTTCTCCTAACTTCCTATTTTGATTTTCATTTTCATCCTTTAGTTTTCTTCGCTTTTATCTCTCCCGTTTTATTCATCTTTCGTTTTTATTATCTCCTTTCCTACTTTTTTCGCATTTCCCTCTCTCTCATCATCTCTCCTTCGCCTTTTCATTTCCTCTTTTAACGTGAAGCGTGCTTTGTGCTGATTAATATATTTCGGGAATTTATATTTCAAGATTAAAAGTCTTGGTAGGTTATTTGTAATACATTAAATACTGACTGAAGTAAAAGGAATTTGTTATTTTTTTTCTTCACACTATCTCTCTTTATTTACATTTGCCTCTGTAACTATGATTGTTTATCTGTATGTCTTGTTCGGTAGTTGTTTGGCTTTTTCTCTTTCGTTCTTACTGTTTGTAATTCTATGTTTTGTATACGTTCATCACACATATACAATGAGGATGTATATGTATATACTAAAATACACATAGTCATACACATAAACACAGATGCATGCACACAAACACACACACACACACGCAAACATATACGAGCACACACACAAACACACACACACACACACACACACACACACACACACACACACACACACACACACACACACACATATATATATATACACACACAAACACACAACAAATGCATACATATATACATATACATATGTGTATATATATACATATATATGTACATATATACATACATAAATATATATATATATGTTTGTGTGTGTGTGTGTGCGTGTGTGTGTGTGTATCCATGTGTATGCGCGCGAACGCGTGTGTATGAATATATGCGTTCTGCGTTTAAGATTAAATAGTTAGCCCTATGAAACGAATAAAAAACTCTCGTTTTCTTTGTTTCTGAGTTCGTCTGAGATATTTTATGCTATTTCAAAATATCATTTACCATATACTTTTAATGTTTTATATACATGCAGAAAATATGTTATATAGAGCAGGGGAAAGAAAATATTGGTGGTGATAGAAAGAAATTAAGCGAAAATAGGAGAAAAGCACGTAGAAAGATAGACAGCGAGATAGATAGACTGATGCGTGTAGATAGATAGACAGCCATACGTGTAGATAGTTATATAGGTAGACAAGTATATGAAAAGACAGACAGGCAATTAGTTGGATAGATAGATAATTAGGTTCAAAGGTAGATAGATAGATAGATAAACGGATAGACTGATAGATAGCTAGATAGAGGTATGTAGGTAGGCAGGTAGATAGATGGGGAGATAGGTCAATAGATAGATAGAAAGGTCAATAGATAAATAAATAAACTGAGAGATAGATAGCTATGCAGACAGACAGATAGGTAAGTAGGTAGATAGATAGATAGGTAGATGGATAATAGATAATAGAAAGATTGGTAGATAGACAGATAAACAGATAATTAGGTAGGGAGGTAGGTAGAAAGATAGATAAATAGATAGATAGATAGAGAGAGAGAGAGGGGGGAGGAAAGAAAGAGAGAGAGAGAGAAAGAGAGAGAGAGAGAGAGAGAGAGAGAGAGAGAGAGAGAGAGAGAGAGAGAGAGAGAGAGAGAGAGAGAGAGAGGTAGGGAGAGTGAGAGAGAGAGAGAGAGAGAGAGAGAGAGAGAGAGAGAGAGAGAGAGAGAGAGAGAGAGAGAGAGAGTGAGAGAGAGAGGGGTGGAGGGAGGGAGGGAAGGAGAGAGGGAGAGGGAGAGAGTTAGTTAGTTTAAGTTAGTTTAAAGTTTAAATTGATTCCATTTGTTACAATGGATATTCTTGGTGTAACACACTGTTTCATTTTGCTTCTAAACTATCCCCTGTGTGCAAGGAATGGACGGGGTTACCATCCACTGGCGGCGAGGGATTTGAACGCAGGTCAGCAAGATTGCTAGATGAGAACGCTACCACTGCACCACACAGCACACAGAAAGAGGGAGAAAGAGGGAGGGAGAGAGAGAGAGAGAGAGAGAGAGAGAGAGAGAGAGAGAGAGAGAGAGAGAGAGAGAGAGAGAGAGAGAGGGAGAGAGAGAGAGAGAGAGAGAGAGAGAGAGAGAGAGAGAGAGAGAGAGAGAGGGAGAGAGAGAGAGAGAGAGAGAGAGAGAGAGAGAGAGAGAGAGAGAGAGAGAGAGAGAGAGAGAGAAAGAGGGGGGGGGAGAAGGAAAGAAAGAGAGAGAGATAGAGAGAGAAAGAGATAGAGATAGAGAGAGAGAGAGAGAAAGAAAGAGAGAGAGAGAGAGAGAGAGAGAGAGAGAGAGAGAGAGAGAGAGAGAGAGAGAGAGAGAGAGAGAGAGAGAGAGAGAGAGAAAGAGAGAGAGAGAGAGAGAGAGGAGGGGGGAGAATGAAAGAGAGAGAGAGAGGAATACACGAACAGAAAATCTATCATCGAACATGTAAAACGGCCCTGACTCTTCCACTTCCAGATTCTTTCTTTTTCTTTTCTTTTTTCCCTTTTTTTTGTGTAATCGTAACTCATCCCTTTAACTACTCCAACGATGTCATTCAACCGTTGCATCGTCAGGTAATAGCAAAATACCATTGAGAGATGATAAGAAGACGTGATTTCCAAAGTCTGAGCAATTTCGGAAAAGAAATCATGTGTCCGCTTTGTACATACGTAAAAAAAGAAAAATTGTTCTAGAAGACAGGTTATATGAGCGTGCAATTGTACAGATTTAGCAAAGAATTAAAAAAAAAAAAAAAAAAAAAAAAAGCTGTAAGTATTATGTAAGTGATGAGGACACTGCATTGGTCTGATAAAAAGCATCGACGTTTATTATTACTGTCTTAATAGATTTTAATTATACCATATGTGATGCTGTAAGATGTACATGGTTTCGATTTAGCAAAACGATAAGAATAAATAAATAAATACAAAACGGGAGATATAGATTCTTATGAACGCCACTGAACCGCTCATGCTTCCCACGCACTCGAATTATCAAAAGCAGGGTCCGTAACCAGCGCGAGTCGGAGCGCCGTCCAACGCGCCCGACATGACACGAAGGCGCCAGCTCGCAGCCGAACCGACCCGACTGCACGCGAATTCTTTTCAGTCTCCCGCGAGTAAACAAGCGGCCACCCAAGCGTTGCCCGGCTGCGGTTGATTCCAGTCTGGAAAGTCATCTCGAATCGTTAACCTTCTCGCTCCAACAGAGTAAGTTGGATGATAAGGAGAGGTTTCCCTTGCGTGCCATTTGCTTGAACGAACGGGGCGCCATTGTGATGCTGTGCATGCGGTTTGCGAAACCGCTTACGCGAACGCACTAATAGTTCTCGATATTTTTTTCTTCCTTTTTAAATGACAATTCCCTTTTTTTTTTTTTCTTTTTCCTTTTCCCTTGTTCTCGTGCTTAAAAAAAAAAATGTGATTTTGGCAGTATATGATCAAATGACTTGCAAAAGAACGTATCGCATGTAACGGGATCGGAGACGGAGATTAAAGAGCGGAAAATGAGATCCAGAGCCGCATCTGTCTCTCCGGAACAATTAGCCTCGAATTCAAAAATCCATGAAGTCGCGACATCATCATCCCGAAAATTACAAACCGCCCAGTCACACCACGGTGATCAAAAACCTATTTCTTTGGCCTGCTCTCTGTCTGAACAAGCGGCTTCTGTTACATCACCTGTCATATCATAACACTAATACAGCAGATACTGTGTCTTACACAACGTAATAATAAAGCGGAAGGGAAACAACATTTCGAAGCTCAATAATAAACCAAAACTCTGATGGAAAAATATAAGAGAACGATCGTTTCTGAGAACTGAGTGGACGGTGAGGAACGCGCGCTAACGAAAGGTGCATGGAGGGAATGACATTAAGAGCGATAAAAATAGGAGAAAGAAAGAAAGAAAAAAAAAAAAAGAAACGAAGAGGGTCTAATTTTTTTTATTTCTTTTTATAGCTGGATAAACTGGTGAGCCATAGTACTATAACTCCCTCTTCCTCGAAAATAGCAATAAGGATTTTTTTTTTTCTAAAAAATACAGCTAAAACGTTTTCTTCTTTATTTTACAATCAATTTTGTTCTTTTTTCCTCTCTCTTGATTTTATTTCTCTCTCTTTCTCTTCTCAACCGATGTCCGTAAAGCAATCAGCACCTCTGGACATAACGTCAGAAAATAACAAGCTCTCCCTAAGGGCAACACACGCAGTAGAATCCTAGCGACTGAAGAAATTAAACGTTGAAGAAAATCATTTTAAAAAATATTTGGAAATGGGTATCTGACGAAACAGATCCAATGTGATATTGGTAAATCTGCATTTACGATTTAAGTGGTAGTCATGCTCTCTATCTCTCTCTCTCTCTCTCTCTTTCTCTCTCTCTCTCTCTCTCTTTCTCTCTCTCTCTCTCTCTCTCTCTCTCTCTCTCTCTTTTTCTCCCTCTCTCTTCACTCTCTAACTCCCTCTCTAACTCTCTTTCTGTCTCCTTCTCTCTATCTCTCCCTCTCTCTTCACTCTCTAACTCTCTCTCTGTCTCCCTCTCTCCTTCTGCCTCCTCCGCTGCGTTCCAGGATCCCTCGCCCGGCCCTACGACATCAGCATCTCTAAGAACAGAACTGTAAGAGAGACTCCTAATGAGTCTGAGGTCCCGGAGGTCATATCCGCAGAGAGTCAAGACAAAGAAGAGCATCGGAAAGAGAAAAACTTGATGATAACAAAGAAGTCGGAAAATGCGAGTGAAATGTATATGTATTTTCGCCACCCGTTAAAAAAAAAAAAAAAAAAAAAAAAAAAAAAAATACGAGAGACCAGTTACCCCGACTTTAAATTGTATTTGTTGCGTTTCCTGCAAATAGATTGGAACACGATTACATGTCTTTTTTTATTAGTGTTATTATTTTCATCATTATTTTTACGTGTAACAAAAAAGTAGCACAAGAACTTCTAATTAGTAAAAATTATACAAAGAAATAGCATAGAACATTGCCTGTGTTCCTTTAAATAGATTTCTACACTGTTACTGTAAGACGCACTATAAAATATTACTGTCGCTATGGTTATTGATGCTAATATTAATACTGCTGTTGTTTTAATTGTTCTGCATTGCAATCACTATTAGCAATATCGCAAGTATTAGCTTCATCTTCTTGTCACTGATATTATTGTCAATATCTTTCTTATTTCTATCGCATTTTTGTCATTGTTATTATCATTATTTTTATTAATATTATCATTATAATTTTTATCATTACAATTACTATTGTTATTATTATTGTTATTACTATTATTATTATTATTAAAATTATCACTGTTATCATTATTATGATCATTGTATCATTATTATTATCATCGCTATTATTATCATTACATTATTATTATCGTTATTATTATTATTATTACCTTCAGTATTATTGTTATTATTATTATTATTATTATTAACAGCATCGTTCTGATTATTATCATCATTATCATTACTATCATTATTATTATTACATTATTATTATCGTTATTATTATTACCTTTAGTATTATTGTTATTATTATAATTATTATTAACATTAGCGTTCCCATTATTATCATCATTATCATTACTATTATTATTATTATCATTATCGTTATTATCATTATCATTATCGTTGCTGTCATCATTATTATTGTTTCTATTATTAATATTGTCATTATCATTATCATCATTATTTTAACGCTCATCGTCATCATTATTGTTATCATTACTATCATTAATATCATTATCACTATTATTTCCATCACCATTATTATCATTTCTATGGTTTTTGTCATCATCATCATCATTATTAAGATTATAATCATCAGTACACCATTATTATTTTTCTTATAAATTTCATAAACATTATGACTCATCAACCTCTGCCACCATAACCCAGCGAAGTGTAAATCCCGTGGACTCACCTCAGATCCAATAAAAGAGTCGAGCCAAGTGAACCCGAATTGAAATACTGTCTCGAATCTCTTCGGATGAGTCATGCACCCCCTCCCTCCCCCCCTCTTCCTAATGGTCTCTGCTATGAGTGCAGACAC
>NC_061823.1:5833275-5835775 GCF_019202785.1 Penaeus chinensis | reverse complement strand
GCATGTTTTTTGTGCGTGGTCTGCAATATGTATCATTGTGGATATAGAATACGCCTTCATATCTTTCTAGTTTGAATGGCATCGTTGTACAAATGATATACTAAAGCGAATCTACCGAGATACAAGTTTTCATTTCATTTGTTCTTATTAAATGAAGGGGCAACACTAGGCCCTTGGTTTCCAACCGGCTCCCAGTGACCCCCACATAATGACCAGTGCCAATCCATCAAGGAGCCACCAGCAAAGGGCCTACCCCCTCCCCAACGCCCGCCTATACAAAGCACAATGGCCACCGAAGCCTGGATCACGGGCCAGCAGGGCGGATCATGAAACTTTTGGACCACCCAGTACTCGTTCGTAGTGGCCTAGTTACGTTGGCTGCCACATGTCGCAACGCAAGAAGTCTCTTCGTTCTCTTTTTCTTCTGTTTATTTATCAATTCCTTCGTCAGTTCCTGCCTTTGTTGTGATCCGGTGATTCTATCGCCAGAGCGTGTAGCATCGAGAGTCGTATTCAAAAGTCTCATCATTTTCAGTAGCGTAGACTATCAAACAAATAACAAAAAACCCATTGCTGCCGGGCGACCTACTGAAATCAACACCTGATTTTGGCGGATTCTTCCTTACGTTGTAGAGAATGCATTTGTGATGATTGAATTTCTTCAAGCGATCAGCACAGGGTTCTTTTATCCCCCCCACTAATCTACGAGAAAGTTCTGCAAAAGCAACGGGAACGCAGAAGGCCAAGCAAAGGGTCGCGTGAGAGAGGCGCGAGCACGTGGTGTGGCCGCCGAGTTTACACCTCCGAAGGACGTTCATTCACCCCCTGAGTTAGCTTGTGTACTCCGTCTTGTTGGCTGGCGCCGCTGCCCTGGCACTTTGGCCTCTTCGATGCTCTTTCGAATGCCCTCGTCGCCAGGTGCTACTTCATGCCCCATGCCACGCACGGCCAGGTTTTAGTGACTAATTTTCCCCTGTTGCTGCTGTCGGGGACGGCGGGGTCAATGGCCGAGATCTCATCCCGACACGGAAAATCTTTAACCTATATCCGGGCGGCCCAGAATGAGTGATGCAGACGCAGTGCATGATTATTGCCTGAGTGATATACTGCTCGGATTATGATCCACGATCATGCAGTAGCAACTCATTTTCAGTACGTACTTACAGAAGTACGTACTTTTTTTTTTTTTTTTTTTTTTTTTTGTGTGTGTGTGTGTGTGCGTGTGTGTGTGTGTGTGTGTGTGTGTGTGTGTGTGTGCGCGCGCGCGTGTGTACGCGCACGTCTCATATACGCAGGTGTGTATGTGTGAGATATAGATTTATATTAATTTACGTTCGTATATATGTATGAACGTATGTATCCATATACAAAATTAATTTTCACGCGCATTCATAAACCACTTCTTCCCAATTTTCTTTCAGGTCCCTGCACAGATCAATTGCATATATCACACTCAGAGGTTAACCCATTCGAGGCTTGATGAAATAATAACTATAATGAAAGCGATGATAAAATAATAATACTAATAGTAATGATAATGAAATAATAATGATAAAAATGATAACAATGATAATAATATAGTGATAATACTAACAATAATTGTCATAATAGTTATTATAATAAAAATGATGATAACTATAATGATAATGATAATAACAAAAAAATGGCAATAATGATAATCTGGCCTTTCGAGTTCGCACACAAGAACGCTCGGGAAAGGCAACGACCTGTTTCCGGGAGCAGGACGGACGGCCGAGCCCTGACTCAGGTCACTGACCTCCGGTGGTCTCTCTGCCTGGCTGACCCGTACGACTTGGTCTTCTAAGATTTTATCTGAGATTCCTTTGTTGAAAATTCTCTTTGAAAATTACTTTATGTCATATCTGCCCAGAAGCCACGCCCCTCTTCCATAGCCAAGGAGGTGGTTGGTTCTTTTTGAAGGTAAACGTAGGATATACATGTTCTTCTGTAGAATTATGTCATTGTTTCGATGTTTAAGTTTCAAGACAAGCACAAACAAATGAAACAATGTAAGAACATTCAAGGCAGCAAACTATGGTTCCCATATGTTTGACATATATCAATGTGCATCGATAAAATTACAAATAGGCCAATATATAGGGGAGGAACAGCCACACCAGTGGTGATCACTTTATGATACAATTAATCACTGGAACTGCCAATGATATAAGATAACGTTTGTTAGAAATAAATTGTTTTGTTGCAATGTCCGAATTTTGTGACTGAAGACTGAAGTACGCCCGTAACCCTCGTTGAAAAAATAAGTTTAGGTGTTTTTCCGCAGCGCAGGAGCGCAAGACGTTTTTTTCTAGTCGACCACTCTGACATGTATGTTATTTTTCTGTATTTCCCAGTTAAACAATCGGTATTTGAAACATTGTCCCTACCCCTTCCCCTTTCGCGTGAGTTAAAGACAATGTTGATAAAAACCGCTCTCTCTCAAGAGGCTTTCCATCTACGTGAAGACTTAAATCAGTTT
>NC_061823.1:5810775-5815775 GCF_019202785.1 Penaeus chinensis | reverse complement strand
GTGTTCCCCTGGGCAAGGAACTTTACCTCGATTACCTACAGGTAATCCGATCAGGGAAACGTGAAGCCAGGTGGTGGAATTGGATTTCAAGCGAGAGTAGAGAGTGCACTCACTGGTTGAACCACGCGATGCTGAGCAGAAGAACAACGTCATGGTCAAAGGTCAAGGATCACCTTTCAAGTATAGACGCTGACGTTGGAGAAAGCAACGGGAACCTACTTCAGTTCCTCTACCTAGTTAATCACACACACACACACACACACACACACAAAAACACACACACACACACACACACACACACACACACACACACACACACACACATATAGATATACATTTGTGGCAAGCATGTATTATACATATACATTTTTTATCCATCATATATACCGCTTATTTGGAGAATAAATACCATAGCGCTGGACCACTTTTTGACTCTGACTTTGACAAGCTTATTGAGACAAAAACTAATATCACACTGGATGACCTGCTGGGGCACGTGACCATACGCTTCCTCATGCTTCACCCTTGCTTCATGCTCGCTTCGGATTTCAATAGAACTTTCTTGTGAGGGCGAGTCTTAATCTAATATCCTCAACATTAACTTCCTAACAGATGCACCAGAATATAACTTTCTCTTCGGTATTTCACCCGAAGGCAAACTTTAGGGCACTGAAAAAAAAGGTATTTGATATTTTGGGCGTCCAACGTGCTTTTTTTTTTTGTTTGTTTGTTTCTCTAATAACGATAAGATCCTAAAAACATATTTCAACTGGCAATACAATTTTGTTTTGTTTCGTTTCGTTATTATTTGCTGAGAATATTAGATAATAAAATTTCTGTCTGTAACTCAGTCAGTCAGTCTGCATGTCCGTCTGTGTCTGTGTATCTATCTAAACTTACCTACCTATATACGAGTCTATTTATTTACCTACCTATCTATCTACCCACTAATCTGTGTATGTGTGTGTGTGTGTGTGTGTACTTAAATATGATATATACATATATATACACATACATACACACACACACACACACACACACACACACACACACATATATATATATATATATGAATAATGAGGGATTTATATTTACTGATAGATAATCTGATAGACAGACAGATATATATATATATATATATATATACACACAGAGAGACAGGTATGAAAAAAAATGTATCTTTTGAATACGACCCCTCTCATAAATCTCCAGTCAACCGCCCCTTCGTCACACGATTGCGCTCTGGTAATCCCGTTTTCTCTCTACTCAACTCTTTCTCTTCTGCGGCGGAAAAGTTATCACCAAGAAAGAAAATCTATTTTTTTTTTTAAACAGAATGGCAAGAATAGAGAGAGAGAGAGAGAGAGAGAGAGAGAGAGAGAGAGAGAGAGAGAGAGAGAGAGAGAGAGAGAGAGAGAGAGAGAGAGAGAGAGAGAGAGATACAGAGAGATTGTTAGAACTACTTCTTACCGCGGAGTGCAGAAAGTGTGAAGAGCTAGTAATGGCGGTGACGCGGACATTCATCATGGTCCCGAGATCTGACTCGCGTGTGGAAGAAATGCATTGCGGCTTTTAACGTTTTAGAAAGGAGCCTGCAGTAAATATGGCGGAATTAACATACTGCTTAGCTACGGCTTTCAAGGTCGTAGGTAAATTAAAGATATTCATAGTGGTGTATAAATGACAACGCAACATTAGTGAATGTCCGATTAATAAGTAAGGCTTGTGTTTAAAATGTGTATTATTTTTCTTATACGTTTTTTTTAATGAAACAATTACCAGTGTCAAAGTGAGAAAGAATGTGAAAGAGAGAGAGATTAAGGTGGGGGGGGAGGGGAAGGGAAAGGGAGATAAAGAAAGAAAGAGATAGGAGGAGAAGGGAGAGACATAAGGGCAGAGAGAGACAAGGAGGGAGGGAGAGAAAGAGAAAGAGAAGAGTTAATGCAAATTCTCTTTTCATATGCCTCGTATTAAGAAGCATTCTATTTCCCCCCCCCCCCCCCTTTTTTTTTTTATGTTAACCTTCGTATCTGTCAGCATGAATTTTTCACAACTGACTCATCAAGCTCTCTCCGTCCTCGCTCTTAAAATCACGATTTTACTTGTCATACTCATCGTATCTATCTTTTTTGTTTAAGAAATATAGCGAGTGAGTTTCATACGAATGAGCATCAGTTAATGGATACGCGCACGCACGCACTCACGCACACACGCGCGCGCGCGCGCGCACACACACACACACATACAAACACACACACACACACACACACACACATACATACACACACACATAAACACAAACACACACATACAAACACACACACACACACACACACACACACACACACACACACATACACACACACACACACACACACACACACACACACACACACACACAAACAAACACACTGATCAGTGAGTATAGAAAACTTGCCCCCCTTTTATGCTCCGCCTCTTATCGCCCTTAGCCTCCTCCTCCTCTCCCCCTTCTCACCGTAATAGAAAAAAATTAACCTAATTACAGATTAAAATTGCTTTGACAATCTCCTCTTTTTCCTTGTTTTCTTTTAGGAAATTCTTAATAGTTTGGTTAACTTTTGCTGAGTCGATAAGACGACGCGGAGACTTTTCTCCTTCATTTTCCCCTTCCTTTTTCTTTAGCCCTTTCTTTCTTCGTGTGTCCGTTAATCTGTCTGTTTGTCTCTCTGTCTCTATGTCTTTTCCTCTCTCTCTCTCTCTCTCTCTCTCTCTCTCTCTCTCTCTCTCTCTCTCTCTCTCTCTCTCTCTCTCTCTCTCTCTCTCTCTCCATCTTCCAAAATATGAGGCAAAAGGAGGAATTAAACGCCTCTTAACCCATCGTATCAGTAACCTTCACCATCACTACGAAAATCGACACGACCATCGATCACTGGTTCTGCCGCTACCGCCACCACCACCACCGCTGCTACCGCTACCGCCAGCACCGCCGCCGCTACAGCCACTACCACCACCAACACCACTACCATCCCCACCACCACCATCATCACCTCCACCGAATGAGCATCAGTTAATGGACCATCATCACCGCTACAGTCACTACCACTACCACCACCACCACCACCCACCATCATCACCACCACCCACCATCATCACCACCACCCACCATCATCACCACCACCCACCATCATCACCACCACCCACCATCATCACCACCACCCACCATCATCACCACCACCCACCATCATCATCACCACCACGGCCACCACCGCCACCCGTACCATCATCACCGCCGCCGCTACCGCTCGGGGCAGAGTTCAAGGCCGGGCTGGGTGGCGGGCGGGTGTAACGGGATAGTACAGTTACACACACACGCATCTCGTAGGACCTGTCCCGTTCCTGTGGTCTGCGTTTCCTATTCTCTGTTTTGTTGTTCTTCCTGCTCTTGGCATTTTTTCTTTTTCTTCTCTTCTTGTTTCTTTTATCCGACCGTGTCTTTACCCCCCTTCTTTGCATTTTAATTCCTTTTCGCTAGAGTAATGATAATGATAATAATAATGATGATGATGATGCTAACACACACACATCTATGGACAATGGATCTAACTGTAATTGTAATAAGCAAGGATAAGAGTGATAGTGTTAATACATAGGCCTACATAATGGTGTAACGTTTGGAGCCAGTGACGATGAAAAACAAGAAAAGCGAGAGAAGGTAAAATAACAGTGATAAAGATAACAACAACAATAATAGTAGTAGTAGTAGTAGTAGTAGAGTAGTAATAATAATATCAATGATGATGATGATGATGATGATGATGATGATGATGATGATGTGGATGATGATGATGATGACGATGATGATGATGGTGATGACGATGATGATGATGATAATGAGAATGAGTATGAAAATGAGAATAATGATGATGATAATGATAATAGTAATAATGATAATAAATACACTAATTAAGCAACAGATGAAAGGAAATAGAAGAACAGAAGCAAGAAACACAAGAAATATAAATACAAGAAGGGTCGGAGATATCCGTGTGCATTTCCTAAACTAAACATTGCAGCGCAGTACGATACTCTCTCTTGTGCGTTAGCGTGGGTAGCATTTCCAGAGATGTCTATTATCTAGGAAGTCTAAGGATTGTGGAAAATATGATGTGCACTAAAATGAGAAAATGTGGTCGAAATCCGTTAACGAAGCAGAGTATATATAGCGTTCGTGAAACAGAAGCGTCCGATTCAAAAACGCTAATTTGCGGGATATTTTTATCGTATTTTAATCGAACAAGACAAAATTGATGTTTGAAACCTCCATGCAATTTCCTCTTTCCTCCCCCACTTCCCTTCAGTATCAAATCAAATCCTTTTGACGTAAGAGGGAAATGGAATATCAATCTTTCAACCATTTCAAAAGCCTTGGTGAGCTCGTAGAGGTTCCGACATGACACTGTGTTCACTCGATCTACTATGAAGGGCTTCACCTTTTCTCATCGAACCTGTATTGATGAAATACATTCCGAAACTCTCGAGAAATTCATTCGAGTGTTTACTTACAGAACTCATTTTGTGTTCGAAGCTTCGCTTTCAAGAGAGAAGTGCTCCAAGTGGTTCGTCATTTTGGTCCTTTTCTTTGACGGGGAAAGACGACGGCGGTGAATTGCTCGTTGGCGCTCTTATGGGGAGGACTGCAGCGTAGAGGAAAGTTGTCATATGCGTTTCTTTGGGAACAAGTCACAGGAAGACACATAAATGAATATGCTTGGATTGCCTTTTGCAGCAGCTCCTTTTTATCTGATGGGCAATTGCATCATCCTCGAATGATTTTAAATCGGAAGGGATTCGTATAATAATTATTAGAACTTTTGGCTCATCTTATGTTTAGGATATTTATTAGTGTTACTTTTATCAATGGTTTTGGCACTTTCATTATCCTTTTAATTATTATATCTAAGATTATCCTGACTTTCAACCTTATTAACGTAATCATCACTGCAATTACCACAGTTATC
>NC_061823.1:5788275-5790775 GCF_019202785.1 Penaeus chinensis | reverse complement strand
TGGGTTAATATGTGACTACAGGATTTATTCTTTTATTTCTTTCTGTTTTTCATTTTGAAGTCTGAAATGATCTGGCTCTTTGATAATGTAAGTAAAGGAAAAAAATAATACTAATATAAAATTCCACCACAAAATCATTGATATTCATAATAATAATAGTAATAATGATAATAATGATAATAATATTTGAACATAAACATATAAAATCAATGTCAATAAAAGAAAACTTTAATTCATGATTCCTTTATTAAGATTTTACTCTGTCCCTTCTCTCTATATATGATACAAACACGACATACACCGTGAGGCAGAACAAAGAAATTATCTCCCACAACTTTGTTCTTCACATACAAGATGATATAAAATAAAGCAAGTAGCATACAATGTACAAATTAAATCATAGGTTGCAGCATAAGGAAATTAAAAAAAAAAGGTGAATATTCATATCTATCTCCAGGACACTCTACAGTTACAAACAGTAAAAGGAAATTAGAAAACAGATGGGTCAAGTATGTATCTAAGAGAATTATCCATTCCTGATCCCATAGGCAGTGTGGATGGTGCTTCAAATATCCAGTTCTTGTCAATATCAAATTTTAAAAGATAGAAGGTAAAAAAAAAAAAAGAAGAGAAAAGAATCTTATCAGGTAAAAAAATATACCCATACATATACGCTTGCTATCTACATTCTAATTACATGCATTCAGAATACTCTTACAGCTACAGTACTATGATTTGAATAACATATCAAAGAGTAAAGACATTTAAAAATTGGGAAATATTCATTTAACAAAAAATAGGGTAAGGAATATCATGTTATGAAAAATAGCATCTATTTTTATTTCATCATCCTTAATATTTTGTGGGTTTACACAAAATTGTTTTTAATTAAAGAGGAAAATAAAAGAGGTAAATATCAATAGCCTTTGAATACTGAAACACTGAGGACTTTCTCGCGCTTTTAATTATCACTGAAAGCAACATGTATAGGTGAATCTGAGTGCATGAGAAAAAAAGAAATGCTGAAATATCTGCTTACAATAAAAACATAGGACTAAAACTTTTACATCAGATAACTTATATTCAGACAATTTAGTAGAAAAAAAAAAAAAACTTTATATTCAATGTAATGAAGTTAAGGTTTATGCCAAGACTGCTGTTGGATTTTTTTAAAACTTGCTTGCCTCAGTAAACCAATTGCATTCATCATTTATTAAAACAAAACATATCTTGCATTACATAAAAACTTTCAGCCTGATCATCATGTTGCATAAATAATACTATCATCTTAAAGCTACAGTTAATATCAGAATACACATCAATTCTTTCAGAAAAATGAAAAACGATTTGGAGTTATATTTTATAATCCAATTATCAGTTTTCCTAAAACGTAAATAAAGACGAGATGAAACACAGAAAGAGTGGGTGATCCAGTTCTTGCTGATTGTGAGTATCTAATTCATATTTATCATCTGATGAGCAGTCTAGCCTGACCTGAAACGTGGTGATATATTGCCCTTTCTTACTGTGGCCGCATTTCATTGAATCTTGATACACGCACTACTCTGTCAGTAAATCATTCCAATAATGAAGATATTATTCCTTAAAGATCTTTTATACTGAACTTGATTCTTATCACAAAAGCCTCACTAAATAACACCACATACTTATGGTGAACATCAAATAAAAACAATATCAATATAAGTATGATAATCATCTGAGGGAAAATGGGGGAATGAAAATGAGTAGTATAACACATAACAGAAATGTAGACTATACATTACTAGACTATCATTATGTGTTATGAAGGAGAGTACCTAATTAAATTGATGCTGCCAGGTACATGAACTGTCAACTGAAGCTTTCTTTTGTGATTTTTCCCCCGCAAAGATGGCTCCACACGTACTCAGCCACCAAGGAGCCAATTAGTGGGCCTTCGTGACCTCATCAAGTTTCCCCTTTACTAAATTTTCTGGGAAAAATACTCTTTTCTGATGCTATTATCATCATTTTTATTACCAACATAGTGATTATTATAATGTTATTAACAATACTAATATCAGTAAAATATAAGAAAAAAAAAAAAACATTCTACAAAAACAAGGTAAAGGGTAAACAGGTAAGATAGCTAGGACTAATAACTGACTCCTTATTGATGAAGCTTTGTACAGCCATCTCTGTGTAAAGCAATAAATAAACAAAAAACAGCAAACACAGTATATATTGTTGCTATATAAGCATTGACATGTTAACTGTGTTTTTGCCATCTCAGCATCAATGGGTTGACTGAATTAAACTTAAAAAAGGGAATATAAAAATCCAATTACCTTCAGTTGTATATACTATGATTCTGTTATATAATAGGCAATTGATCTGTCTGTTACACACTAAAGGTATACCCTCTGTGAAAGAGAGAGAGAGAGAGAGAGAGAGAGAGAGAGAGAGAGAGAGAGAGAGAGAGAGAGTGAGTGAGTGAGTGAGTGAGTGAGTGAGTGAGTGA
>NC_061823.1:5775775-5783275 GCF_019202785.1 Penaeus chinensis | reverse complement strand
AGAAAAGAAAGGGGAAGAGAGGTAATTATAGGAGCCTTAAAGGTTTCTTCGGTGGCAAACTGGGACACACTCCTGGAGGAAGAGAACCTTGATACTCAATATCAAAAATTTTGGAGTCTATAAATGGAGTAGGAAAATTTGTATCAAGATTCTAAGCTGAAAAAGGAAAGGCCAAAAGTGGCTCAGTGATAAATGCAAGACAGTGAGAGAAAACAAGCAGCTCCTTTGGAAAAGGTTCACAAGAATGGGTTAAAGTACTTGAAAAACACAATAATGATATCATATAAGCAATTTGGCTTTAGGGAAAGAAGGTCACGTGTAGCAAATCTTGTTTTCACAATAGAATTCCTGAAATATTACGTGAACAAGATGACTGGGTAGACTGTGTATACTTAAGACTTTAAAAAGGCATTTGGTAAGGTGTCTCATAGAAGACTATTATGGAAATTAGAACACCTAGGTGGAGATTAAGGCAAACGCCCTTTATGAAAGACAGCTGAGCACCGTAATTAGAGGGAAGCACGCTACATGGAGACGAGTAACTAGCAGATTACCTCAAGGATCGGTCTCGGTGCCAATTATGTTTCCTATTTCAATCAATGATTTTGGGTCAAACATAAGCCCAGGTAATTATCTGAATATGTTTGCAGATAACGGAAAAATTAAAACAAAAAAAAGATATATGACGTGACATCTCATACCAATGCACCCCAAAGTGACATCTAGAATTTATTAATGTAGGCTTGTCCTTGGAAAATGTAATTTAACACCAATAAATGCCATGTAATCAGGTTTGGAGAAAGTAAAAATCATCACTATACCAATACAGTTTAGGAGACACAATATTAAACCCAGTAGATAGTGAAAAAGACCTTGGAATAATCATAAACAGGAAACTAAGCCTAAATGATCTTATAAATGAAAAGGTCCAAATTATGCATCAATTTAAAAATTTATATGATAATTTAAAAGCAGCAGACGGGACCATCTGAGTTAGCTCTTCTCCAGTACAGAAACAACGAGGTAAGAACATATGAGTATAAATACATGAGAGAGAGAGAGAGAGAGAGAGAGAGAGAGAGAGAGAGAGAGAGAGAGAGAGAGAGAGAGAGAGAGAGAGAGAGAGAGAGAGAGAGAGAGTTAATTAATTGTTTGCCATTGTTTTGTTTCATTAATTTCGTTTGCATATAGATAGTTCCTGAAGTAGTTAGTCACCAAGGAGTTTGCTCTTAAGAACTGAAAGATCTCCAGTTTGTTTTTCCTAAATGTAAAAATGGTTTCAATGTAAAAAAAAAAAAAATGTTTCAATTCTAGTTGCTAGTATTTAGAAACCTAAAAGTATATCTTAATGTGATACACCAAATACATAGGGTATCAATATAATGCTACAGTGAAGTTACTGAAGTTACCCTATGTATAGGTATAAAAAGAGGGATAAATTATCATAGACATGTAAATAAAACTCAAATAGGACAATAAAATTATATTCATACCATAGAAAACAATAGAATATGTGTTTAGATGTATTTGTAAGCATCTAGAAAATTGTACAGTAAAAAATATAAAAAACATGATATACCATGAAACAACTCTGTGATGTGCTGTGGTATGGCGTGCAGAGGAAGGGATGGGGGCTTGGCTGAATGAAATATGCTGTACAGTAGGAAAACTACTAATTCACACCCAATACATTCCATTTACAAGAAAAATCAGGCAGGAAAATGCACCTATATGATTGGCTTTGGGAGTGGAGGGTCTACAAGGTGATATCATGGGTGTAACTGGAGGAAAACTTGCCAAACTGAGTATGAAAAAAGCTTGCCAGTTTAGAACAGGTTTTGTGAAGTGTGATGATCGTGCTAAATGGGACTCTAGGGGTTAATCATCACTTCCTGACTATCCCTATATACCCCATTCCTTGAATCTTGAGAAAGAAAAGTTTTCATTTTTATCACAATTATCATTATCAGTAAGACTGTCATAACTATACTGATAACAACAATAATAAAATTAATAATAATAAAAGTCACAATATAAACATTCTTAACCCAATGCAGACGGGCCACACCTATCGGCGTCACAACAAACGGCTCGGTCTGCGGGGTACACTCGTATGCACGGCAACAAGCCAGAGAGTACAAGCAGGACGTTTGGCTTGATGTAGTGGACTCCCCCGCCCAGTGTCTGCCTGCTGCCAGAAATCTCCAGAGTTAAAAATTCTCAGGGACTTTTTTCACCCATCAGCATTACGTTAATGAGAATTCAAGGAATGAGGATAAACAGATAAGATCAGGTAGGCCTTCAGATGGTAACTTCTTGATGAATAAGCACTTGTGATGCCACCTGAGTGTAAACAAAATCAATAAAACCAAACCACTTTAGACAGTACATGTAACTGCTGCCAATGGGTTTAAGAATATTTCTGAGCTGAAATATGGAAGTGACAAAACACCAAGATTCTACGCAGATAAATAAGCACACACGACTTTAGGATAATTAAATCTGTAGATTAGTGTTACTGTTTTCTTTATTACATGGCACAATGATGATGGTGAACATGAAGTGATCTCAACTGCACTCTGCAATGGATAACCAAGTAACCTTTTCTCTAAAGAAAGTGAAAAAAGTAATAGTAGAATATTTCACATTTCCAGACACTGTATCTGATAAATGAAATTTCAAGAAGGTAGGTGGAGGATACTTTTAACATATGAAGAACAGGAATATGATAGCCATTTTAAAAAAAATCTTTGTCTTGACATTCTATCAACTCATAAAAAGAACCTAACTTTTCAATCTTAACCAGAATATTGCATATGAAATAATTCATACATATTTTTATTTTTTTTTTATTTTGTTGAAACTTGGTTTCTGGGGTGGGGTGGGGGATCTATCACAGCTGCAAGACGATAAAAAAGATTTGAGTGTGGAAAAGATTCTAAATCAACCTCTATTTTATTTATTCAAAAAAGAGACTGAATAACCATGTGATTTATCATTTAATCTTTTTACTTCTAAGAACAAATACAAACATGTTAATGCTACAAGCATTCTCCAGCTGATGACATGACAAGTGTTAGAAGTTACAAGATACCATGTCCTTGACTAATTCATACTTCATAATCTTACTGGAACCTTCTCATCATCACTCCCATTTCTTAATACAAGAAATATGAGTGGAAACTACATTCCAAGCAGTTATTATGTATAATACTTACCCTACACATAGATTACCCGCACTGTTTGTGACAAGTCCTAGAAAAAGTGAAACATACACACATATGCATATGCGCACAAACACAAACATAAACATACAGCTCTGGCTTCCTATTTCTTTCTCTCTCCCTCTCTAGTAAAATGTTTGCTGCTTCTTTTTTTTTCCAAAAAGGTGTCCAATGTGCAACCATTATTCCCCATCCAATATCATGTATTTTACATTCTAATAATGGCACATATCTTGATTCCAGTCCATCCTTACTAGCTATACAATCCAACATTTTAGATACTTTTAGAAGATCCTTTTAACATGTAATCAGCACTCCCTGCCATATTCAACAGCTGCCAGGTAATACATAAATGTATGAGTTCTCAAACAGAGTCAATCACTTGATGCTTTGCTTCATGCTCTTCTAGCAATGCATACCTTTATGGTGTTAGATAATGGAACCATGTGATATTACATTCAAACTCTTCTCAACCAGTTCTCAGGCTTGTTCTGCCGTAATACTTTTTTGGACAAAGAATATGTGGAAGCAAGTCATTGGTACCTAATTGTAAGATGTTATCCTCCATGATGTAAACTTCAATGGAAGGAAAATCTACTTGTTAGTTGTCATAATAACAGTTAAATCAATGTGTCACAAAATGCTAGGAACAGAGATCTGAATATTTTTCTGCTATGACCCTATAAAACATCAACTTCCAGATGCATGTAGTTCCCACTTGTACATTACTTCTTCACAAGGTTCTTATACATTTAAATAATTTTTTTTTGAGGATTTACAATAAAGCAAATTTGTGATAAATGATTACTTTGTAACCTAAGGGACAGATACTTTATCAAGCCATCGTCACGGAGATCATTCCCTTTTCTTTGGTTAGTTATTAACTGCACGTAGTCCATCATAAATCTCAACAGACAGTATGACAGTTTACACATGATCATTCTAGTTCTTTCCAGTCTTCAAGATCTGGCAGTCTTTGGATCAAATTTTGAGAGAAACACATATAAACAGAAAGTTAAGAAAGGATATATCGGTCTTGTAACTTTTGTATCACATTATCACGTCTTCTTTAGCTATGAATGGGTAGTGATTCAATCGTATGATTTCGAGATTACAAAATACTGCTCTTTAACTTTTTTTTCTTTGAAAAAAAAAAGAAGAAAATAAAGTTATTTCTAAAAAATATATTAGAAACATTCTAACACTGATAATGAACAACCATGTTCTTGAAAAAAGGCTTCTTCATAAAGACAATGACCAAAAACATTAGGATTATTATAAACCTAATCTGTGGCTCAAAATCTTACATTCTCTACACTTGCACACATAATATGGCTAGTAAAACTCAGCTGACCTCATCACAATGTGGTATATAAAAGGAAGACACTGGTGGACTCTAGGCTATGAGCTCTTCCAGGGCCTTGTCTCTGTCGTTATCGTGTTTTAAGAGAGCATCAACTATTCTTTCATCCTCAAAACCTAGATCACACAGCTGAAAAAGATGCACAAAATTACCATAAGCCCAAAGGACAATAGCAAATGCATGCAATGGAAAAAAAAGTTTATTGTACTAGGTTTAATCTTTCTGTCACCATTAACATGGTCATTCATATGTCTGTCCTGTTGTTATTAAAACTTTCATGTAAGTTATAAGAATTTTGACAACTATATGTTATGAGAAAGTTTTCACAAAATCAACACAATAACAGTAGAATAAAAATTTGCCAGTAATATAATGTAATTGGCGTGAATCAGCAGTTTCCCTATTTACGCCCAGCTTGTTCACACCTAATAGCTGATGCTTGTATTTCATTTTGAAAAATTCATATAGTCAAATTTGAATCTATCTATCTATCCTGTAAGCAGAACTGGATTTGACAGAGAGCATTTGGAGGCTCCTTTTTCTAAGGATACTTTAATGAACCAACATTAAAGTCAAACATGCTAATTTTTGAAAACCTGCAGATTAACCCACTGTCTCCTGGAGAATATGGGGTTCACTTGGCCTCTGCCCCAGGTACTAGGCCGAAAAGGCTTGCCTCCCAGGCACTTGCCAAGACGCACCAGGAAAGTGATGCATATTAAGAGATGCAGGATTTGCATTTTAGTTCCTATATCAAACATGTAGTAGCCTGATTATGTACATTAGAATACATTTCAATAAATAAGATATGTTACACTGTGTAGAGTTGCAAATCTTCTTTTTACAGAATGAGATTATATGGCAAGTCAGCCATGACATAAACCCCAAGTCATCCACAGGCTGTGAGATAAAGGTAACATGACTATCGCACCATGAAAAAATTTGGCTTGAGGGGCGGGTGACGTGACATGCCACCATGGAAAAATCTGGCTGTGGGGCTAACTTTCCGTTGTCATCATCTTGGCAGATTAGACTCATTTGGCGATTTTGCATTATTCCCATCGATAAATGAGTGTGGAATGTAATGTCTATGAGCCATAATTGCAGAAGCACCAGCTCCATGAAGGATGCCATTTCCATCCTCAGTATCATATTCCTGGCACTATGACCAGTGGTTTAGTTTGTATTACAAAAAATTTATTACGGAAAAAAATGACACAAATAACAAAATGTTAAATATTGTCATTTTTCTTGCACTGAGTAGTAGGCTACCTAGGAGAGACAATAAAGATAATGTAAATCAAATGACAAATATAGATACTTGAAAAAGACAAAAAAGCTAAAAATGCTTATGTAGAAAAATAGAATATAAAAAGGAAAACAGGAGGCACAGAGCCTTGTCATCCCACATGAATCTTCACATGTGGTAACAAGACACTCACCCAGCGGAGTGGCTGCTCATGTAGGCGTAATGCCTGTATTTTGGTTCATGTGATTGCCGTGAAGCAACCGGATCCAAGGGGTTAACAACTAGACTGAAATTTTGTGAACAGCAATATGATCTTCTTTATGGTAATTAAGTTGATATTTGGGAGGAATTGAAAAATTTATGCTTAGTGTAATTGTAAAATGTTATACCAACTTCTTCAACAACATTAAGATAATAAGCAAGTTTTAAAAGTGTCTCCACAAAGGCAAAAAGTAAAATCGAGGTTACAGGTCATGATAATGAAGGCAGTAATAACTTAATCCACTGATGCCTATTTTTGTTTTGTGAATTTTTGGCTCCACAAGTGCTTATCCACAAAGGAGTCAATTAATCCCCATGATCCAGATGGTGTAACCATCATGTCACAAACATGCCGTCATGGGAAAATGTACCTATGGGCCAGGGTGACGCGAACTTGCAGTCATAAGTGTTTCTGCTGAAGGCTGGGGTGATAGGGGGAAAGACTTGCCACAAATGCATAAAGCCCTTGGAGGGTGATTAGACTCATTTGGCATTTAGAAGGGTTTTTTTGCTGTATTTCCATCAATAAACAAGTGTGGAATGCACTGTCTGTGAGCCATGACTGGAAGAGTGCTGGCTCCCGGGAGGACACTATTTCCATGCTCCAGATTCAATTACTGGCCCCCGTGGCCAGTGGCGCAAGTTGTATTACAGAAAACTGAATATTATGAAAAAACTTTGTATGGAGTTTGTGCAATGAAATCTATTGCCATCTGGATAAGGCAAATCAAATGACAAATACATACAATGGAAAATGGTAAAAAAAACTGAAAAAGTTCACGCTAAGAAAGACAAAATAACACTGCAAAGAAGAACCACATGCAAGTGTCTCTTTGTACCTGGCCTGTACACAGTGGACGTAGCATGTATGTTTGCCATCCCAGCATCAGTGGGTAGAAATGTGTAAATATAAGGAACAGAATTCTATATGTATTCATAATATCTTTGGTAAGCACTTCTTATAGTTTCTCCTTAGCTCTTTTGGTATAGAAACCAAATCTCAAATGAGAAATTTAAAGTATCACAGATTTGTAGTACCATCCAATAGTGTACTGCCAGTATAGTGCAGTGTAGTAGTATTGCAGAGTCAAAATGACATGACATGTTACTGTTTACTATAGTAACCTCTATATACACATTAATCACATTCACCAAGTCTGGTATAAACACCCTTATGTCTTGCATACATCCTGACCGATATATTAGTCACTAGCCTATTATTATTATTTTTTTTTTTATCGTGAATCTAATATTTTGCTTGGACATTTTGGACCAGTAATAAATGAGATCTACAGCTTTCAATGTTGTTATGTGAGATCCCAGAAGCTAATATCAGATGTACTTTTTCCATCCATTCATATGGAGATGCTACCCCCTGCAAAAAGTCTATTTATTTTACTTGA
>NC_061823.1:5758275-5760775 GCF_019202785.1 Penaeus chinensis | reverse complement strand
GACACACACCCACACCCACACACAATCTGCAGAATTTAATTGGCAACTCTGGCTTTGCTCAATATGAATAAATAGTACCCAAATTAATAAAAGAAAAATAATATAACTAATAATAACAATATCAACAACCATAATAATGATTATGATGATGATAACATTTATATAATAATAATAATAATAATAATAATAATAATAATAATGATAATAATAATAATAATAACAATAACAATAATAACAATAACAGCAATAATAATAATAATAATAATAATAATAATAAAATTATAATAATAATAAAATTATAATAATAATAAAATTATAATAATAATAATAATAACAACAACAGCAACAATAATAATTATAATAATAATAACATCATCAATTATTAAGCTGATGCCACCAGGGCTCAAATGTACATACAAACCATGCAAGAGAACTTCCCAAAATAGTCTCAGTAAGAAAAGGAAAATAAAAAAAAATCCATCACGCCTATGCAGCAAGATAGAGCCGAAACTGATTCATTATTTGACAATATATTGCGAGGGGGGTCTGCAAGTTTGACCTTGTAAGAATATATACGGTAGAGGTTTTGTTTGCCTTCGCCAGACTTTGCCACACGAGCATACGTCTGCAAACTTTTAATAAATATTTGTGGCCTTTTACTAGGCAGACTTTATTTTATACCTGTATTCTTTAATTTGTTTCCTATAGCCATGAACTTTGTTTTTGTTTTTTTCTGTTTACATGGTCCTATTCTGAACTACTGCTCTAAAATCAAGTGACGAGATGATGCCTTCCCTGTATATTTTAAAGGCTATAATAAAGTAAGAAAATAAAACAAAACGAAAGAAATACAAGCATCTCCCTATAGACTACACCCCACATAACCAGAAATGTAAAATATCAAACAAGATGAGAGAATCAATATGCATTATAATTACTGAAATACACACAGAAAAAACTAAATACACAAAAACACAGAATTATAATAATTTATCACACAACTAATAAACTACTTAATTAATAATGAATTACTCAAATACACAGAAAATCGGCTCCAATCCCCGCCACCCCTTGTGATGGCCCAGTTGACCCGAGCTCAATCTGACCCAGTTTCAACTCTGTGACCTTGACTCAGCTTCTCCCAAGACAAAGAGATGCACCAAATTCAACAGAAAATACAACCTGCTACAACAAATCTTAAATAATGACTGCCAAAGCGCTACTGGCAAATACGGAAGGATTATACACAGAACGGAAACTAACAAATACCTCATATACGTATTACTTCTTCACATTAACATTTAGAAATAATTTTACAGGATTTAGGATCTAAAATCAAGACTGAATGAGCAATGGTGTAAATTGAGAGGTGACTCTCAACCCCTAGAGAGGTTGAACTGACGATAAAATACCCTTCATGGAATCAGCTGAGAAGAACAACAATGAACAATCACAGAACAATCACCCACTTTCTGTAACTACTTCGTTTTTCCTTCTGACAATCCCAACAGAATTGAGTAAATTAGCCTTGAACCTCCATCGAGATGAATGCGTGTTCCTTACCTTGTGTAAAACTATTCTAAGTAACACTAAAAGTCAGTTATGTACAAATTAAAGTGACGATCCTCTTTCACATCTTTTGACAATCAGCCATGTTTTGCTTGGGAACTCCAGGGTCAAATCAGCGTCGTTTAACATTGCGATGTGGTAGGAATGATTATAAATGCATTGGTTTTGAAACATTAAGGTCGTGATGTGTATACGAAATACCCATAAAAAAGCTACTTATATAAGCTCTCTAATAAGAACTAATGATATCTACATTTGATTGACATCTTCATGGCGGGTCATTCAAAAGTAGATTATGACAAGGCCAGTCTGCTGTAGATGGCTGGGACACGATAGATCAAAAGGGACAGGGAAAAAAAACTAAATTTTAATCAAAAGATGTTTCGCCTTCCGTTCTTGTGCATATATCCCGCCAAGATGCCCTTTGTGTTGCGTAGTATACAACTGCGCGCGCACACCACGCACTCGCACGCGCGTACTGGCAGTCATAGTCATACCAAGGTCTATAGGAGTCTAATATATGTATAGCCTTGAGTCATACACTCATATATCTTCACGTATCACATAAACTCATGCCCACACACGTGATTTTACATTCGTACACATACATGCTGGAAGTATTAGAAATGTACACACAGCTATGAATCCTGAAAAGAGGGTTTGGTAGAAAATATGATTTGGGGATTTTTGATTACAGAAAGAACTTCGCGTTTTTCTTACAGCCTTATTGTACAGAAACAGAATAACACTATTTCTCTCGTTGAAGACATCAGTACTGTATAAGCTGATGATAAATTCTTGATTTCAGACGTAGGTTAAATCACCATGGGCTGTGCATTTCACATTCTCCTGCCTATCATTACTATAACCATGAAAAGAACACATCAATAATGATAAAATGCTTAAATCTTGAATTAAGTGTTGCAATATG
>NC_061823.1:5750775-5755775 GCF_019202785.1 Penaeus chinensis | reverse complement strand
GACATGTCTTTGTTCAAATATTGAAGAGTGCATTAATAGAGTGTCTTGCGCACATTCACACACTGCTCATTCATCATCCAGTGGAACTCATAAACAAATCTCTAAAAATCTCATCTTTTGCTGTAATATTTAATCCCTAACCTGATCTCTAATCTCTATTTGTAAACTAATCTCTAATCTGAATTTGTTTCTCAAAATACTTACGAGACTGGTGTCCTCCTTGAGTGGTGGAAGTTAAACGGCGTTAATATGCTGTTGTAAATTCGGGCCACAGCCGCTATTATGCAATATCGAGCAACTTAGTGCCCGCATGACTGTGCAGTTGCTGTCTCTCGATCCCCTTCACTCTACATCTCTTTTATCTTTTTTCTCTATCTTTTTCTTTAGTTTAATTTTTTTTAGGCCTCTTCATCTCTCTTTCTCTGTCTGGCTTTCTATTTCTTACTCATTCATCCACTCGCTCGCTCATTTTCTTCTCGTTTTCACTCCGTCTGTCGATTTGTCAAGCTCTCTCGTTCACTCACGCTCTCAGTCGTTTCCTCTCTCTCTCTCACTATCTTTCTCTGTCTCGCTCTCTCTCTCTCTCTCTCTCTCTCTCTCTCTCTCTCTCTCTCTCTCTCTATCTATCTATCTATCTCTCTCTCTCTTCCTTTCTCTCTCTCTCCCTATCTCTCTTTCTCTCTTGTTCTTTACGTATACATGGCATAAACAAATCGCTATGCTAGAGTGATTTAAGGAAAGGAGAAAGCATAAAACGTATTCGTGTGTGTACGAAATAGGACGCAAGGCGCGGGAGAGAGACGCGGCCAAGTGACCAGTGACCAATCCGAGATAACGCTCACAAACGTTAATAAGCTGTATATCTTGTGACTTCCTGAAAAGTCACAAGATTTGTAGACGAGTTTCTTCAGTGCCTGTAGTGAGTGTGACTAATAAAGCAGGGGTTATATAGCAAAGTATTGCCTCTCATTTGCATCCTTACTAAGAAGCCGACAGGCTAGCCTCGTGATCGCGCCGGAGTTGCTGTTAACAAAGGGCGTCCTGAGGAGCATCTGGGTAACAGCAGCCTACAGTAGGGGCTGTGAAGGAGTAAGCAACCCGGTGACGTAACAATATCTACCTCTCATTCGTTCACGTTCACTCTTTATAGTTTCTCTTGGTAAACTTTTATTACCAAATCTTCATTAAAGAAAAAGTAAATTACATGATCTCCAAGAAAGAGAGAGGGAGAGGGAGAGGGAGAGGGAGAGATAGAGATAGAGATAGAGATAGAGATAGAGATAGAGATAGATATAGAGATAGAGAGAGAGGGAAGAGAGAGAGGGAGAGAAAGGAGGGGGGGGGGAGCGGGAGAGAGAGAGAGGGAGGGAATGGGAGAGAGAGAGAGAGGGGGGGGGGCGGGAAAGAGAGAGAGAGGGAGAGGGAGAGAGGGAGAGTGAAAGAGAGAGAGAAAGAGAGCGAGAGAGAGAGAGAGAGGGAGAGAGAGAGAGTGAGTGAGTGAGAAAGTGAGAGAGTGAGAGAGTGATATATATATATATAGAGAGAGAGAGAGAGAGAGAGAGAGAGAGAGAGAGAGAGAGAGAGAGAGAGAGAGAGAGAGAGAGAGAGAGAGAGTGAGTGAGTGAGAAAGTGAGAGAGTGAGAGAGTGATATATATATATAGAGAGAGAGAGTGAGAGAGAGAGAGAGAGAGAGAGAGAGAGAGAGAGAGAGAGAGAGAGAGAGAGAGAGAGAGAGAGAGAGAGAGAGAGAGAGAGAGAGAGAGAGAGAGGGAGGGGAGAGAGAGAGAGAGTGTGTAATGGTAGTGAACTAGTGTTGTGCGATATCCCAGTGCTATGCTACCAATGTAATAGCTCACACAGGTGCGGTATCCCAGCGTTATGCCACCAGTGTAATGTACTGTGGTGGTCTTATCTTTTCTCTCTCTCTCTCTTTCTTGTGTGGTGGTCTTGAAGTGAAGTGAAAGTTGTCGTAGCTTCTAAGCTTTATTAGCACGGGAGTGTGGTAGGTGTGATACAGAGGACAGGCAAGGCAGGGGCGCTCAGGGAAAAGCGGGGCGACCTGCCCGTTTTGGAACATTTCATAATGGAAAACATGAAATAATTTGAATGAACATAAAAGTCCGATACATATGGTCACATGGTGGTTTCGTGGTGAAGGAACAAGGGTACCTTATATACGGTTGTATGTAAGAAGAGTTATGGTGTTTACAAGACTAAAAAGCCTCGTGATAAGGAGACAAATATTGCTGAGTATTCACAAAACATAAAGACATTTGAATATCGACAATGATAGCAGTAATATACTTTGTGATTCAGAATAAGCCTTTTCTAACGAACATTTCGAGTATAAACAACACATAGTTATACACATAGACATTGGAATAATAGCATGGAAATTGTTCACGAGCAATAAGGGTTGAATTAGCGTGTTCTAAGGCCATTCGTCATTTTCACGGGTGTGGAATTACTGTGAGATAAGGAACACATGGCTTTTCTGGTATATGAGACGCAAGAGATCACGAGAACAGGTCACTAGAGAGAGAGAGAGAGAGAGAGAGAGAGAGAGAGAGAGAGAGAGAGAGAGAGAGAGAGAGAGAGAGAGAGAGAGAGAGAGAGAGAGAGAGAGAGGGGGGGGGGAGGGAGGGAGAGAGAGGGGGTGAGGGAGAGAGGGAGAGAAGGGGAGGGAGAGAGAGAGGAAGAGAGAGAGAGAGGAAGAGAGAGAGAGAGGAAGAGAGAGAGAGAGGAAGAGAGAGAGAGAGAGAGAGAGAGAGAGAGAGAGAGAGAGAGAGGGGGGGGGAGAGGGAGAGAAGGGGAGGGTGAGGGGGAGAGATGAGAGAGAGAGAGAGAGAGAGAGAGATAGAGAGAGAGAGAGAGAGAGAGAGAGAGAGAGAGAGAGAGAGAGAGAGAGAGAGAGAGAGAGAGAGAGAGAGAGAGAGAGAGAGCTCCGTGACTCGCAGCCGGCCATGCATACCAAGAGGACCAAGGTTTTTGTATCATTTGCTGAATCTTACATCATAAATAAGATACAATATACTGACTCAAACGAATCACCAAATATTCTACCCCTCAGAATACACTGACTCTCATCACTATGGAACAAAGAAACAGTAGTAAACCTGTGAAATTCTCGAGGAAAACCTACAGTTATACAGTTCTATTAGTCACACTCGGCTGCTGCATCTCTCGCGTCACTTGTCAGCGTTGTTTCTGTCCGCCCGAGGAACATGTCGACAAAGGCAGCTGATCGTCGGCGCTGCAGGCTCGGGGAAAACACGCGAGGAGGTTGAGTCATCGCTGCGCGTTCTGTATTTTGTCAGGCAAGATCGATGCATATTCAATAAATAAATAAATATATGTGTACATGCATGGAAATTGTACATATACATATATATATCATATATATGATACACATATATATATATATATCATATATATAATACACACACATATATATATATATATATATATCATATATATAATACATATATATATATCATATATATAATACATATATATATACATGTATATATACATCTACATTTATATGTATATATATATTTGTATATATACATATATATAAACATACGTATATACATATATGTATATATGCATATATACATATATGAAAATATGCATATATATCATATAAACTGATATATGTATTTACAACACACTCATAATACAGACACACACACACACACACACACACACACACACACACGCACACACACACACACACACACCTATATATATGTGTGTGTGTGTGTGTGTGTGTGTGTGTGTGTGTGTGTGTGTGTGTGTGTGTGTGTGTGTGTGTGAAGAATAGAACCGTAGCTTTAATTAGATTCAGTATGAATTTAGTTAAAAATCTAAATTAGTATAGCTGAATAAAGATAATTTAAGATAAGTAAAATGAACGCACTTCCGATGTGTAAATCATAGATAACGAAAGATAAGCAATTCAAACCAAATGTCATATGATCTTGTCAATAATCATAATCGCCTATTAGATCTGGTTACCAAGTTGCCAATTTAACTGGTTATAAAAATAGCGTGCGTAGACTCGACACACTTACCGAGTCATCTCAATCTTCCTAATTGTTATTAATGCCAACCCGTGTAGATGTCACACTGATACAACACACTAAGCAGACAGCCCTTTCAATCATTCTCTTTCCCCTGTGCTTCTCAGTCGTCAAATAAAACATATGTTCAATCATCAGTTACGTTCCTCTCAAATGCATATTCCGAGAAATCTGAGCTGCCTTTCCAGAGATGAATTTTATATCTCAGTTTCTTTCAATTGATTACTTTTTAATTTTTTATTATTATTTTTGTTGTTTTTTGTTTGTTTTTACACAGCAGAACCGAACGGATGTGACAACTGTCCAGAGTTTCAGCTAAAACAGCCCTTCTCATCTACGTCGGTTGTCTGCTTGTTAAGAGTCATTTGTTCAGAAGTTATCCCCAAGTGTATCAAGTTATTTCTGCTCCAAAATGTGATCTCATCAAGTAAACTTATTCAAACTTGGTATGGCATGTATCTCAGGTTTATGGCGATCGGATGATCACTTTCTCTGGTTTTATGATTGTCACGTTGTGCATCAACAGCTTTACACGAATCACTTGTTATCTACAGCCACAAACAGTGCAAGCTGTAATCACACTTCGAGTGATGCATTAAGGATAAAAAACTGTTTAATTTGATTTAATATACAACCTATTCAGGACGTAGTAATATCAAGGGTGACTAAAATACTGTTCGAGATCCACATCCGTCTCGCCACGGTTTTTTTTCCAGAATGTCTTCCCTCCCAGATTACCTGACTAGGTGCAGCTATACGTGTTTTTCTTATGATACCATACATGTGAAGTGTCTTGTGGTGGGTAATTTAAACAGTAGTGCATTAGTTATTGAATAGTTTGTACAATTTATGTATTGCTCAGTGAATGTGAATAAAAAACAAACAAAAATTCTATCTAGTTTTGTCGACCGTGG
>NC_061823.1:5733275-5738275 GCF_019202785.1 Penaeus chinensis | reverse complement strand
CTCTCTCTCCTTCCAGCTTTCGCAGAAAAAGAAAAAATCCGTGAAATACTCCCTACCTTAACAAAAGTTCCATTGAAATAGTTTCTACCTTAAAGCAATGAACGTCTGACAGCAATAGGGTACATTATGCTCAAGACAAACACTGATATATTTTTCTTTCCAATGCCTGCTTGACATTTTACACAGAGTTTGGACTAGCGTGTATGAACAGAACGGAGACGGATGTGGGGCAGTCCTTGCTTAATGTACCCGAGCCGCCTTGGGTGAATAATATCTTTGGTCCGCTATACAATTCCGAAAAAATGAACACTCATTAGCTACCCGCAACGCGTAGACTCTGCCACTGTCACAAAATGAAGGGAAAAAAGTATGGCAGACGAGCTTTATGTAATACAAAGAGTTGTTCACGACATATACAGCACATCTCTCTACTATACACCTGGAATTTTATAAGTACATACAACGTTTCACGTTTCCAGTAAAAAGATGCCACCGCGGTCTTTCTCTGAAAATTATAAATACACAGCTAACATATATAAATATATATTTATCATCACTGATAATACTCTGACCACGATTTCCATCCGTTCAGCCCTTGCATGTTGAATCGTACACCGTATTTCACCGGTTCGTCACTTCAGGGGGACTTCAGTATGCTCTTTAACCGCCAGCGACACTGCGATGTACAGTTTTCTGAATTTCTTTTTCATCCACTTCTCTTGCGAAATGCACATGGACTGGGTGGTCTTTTCTGCTTCACTTTACTTGCACGAAGAAGAAAAAGAAGGGATAATAAGGAAAAGGAGAATAATAAGTATAAGAAGAGGAGCAGGAGTAACAGTTGGGGGGGGGGGGGGGGGATCAGCCAACACGTCGAAACACGTCCAAAACGCGAAGACAGTGTGGGCGAGAAACCAGAGACGCAAAATGGCGCTGGCGATGGATCCTGCCTCTTGCGATCGAAATTTCCCACGAAGAGACGTTCTTACTTTCTCCCTTGCTCTTTCCTTCTTCACCTCTCTCTCTCTCTCTCTCTCTCTTTCTCTCAGGCGAAGCGCGGGCGGTTCTCAACGGCCTACGAGAAGAGGACGGACAGTGGGCGTCGGAGATCCTGGGCGGGGGTGGAGATGGGTGGGTACTGGGCTGGGTAGAGCAGAGGGTGGGTGGGCGTGAGACTTGAGGGCGCGGAGTAGAGGGCGGAGAAGGGAGAGGGCGGGACGTATGACGGTGAAGAACTCCTGTGGAAAACAGAGGAAAAGGGCGGGGTAAGTGACGGCTTCAAAATCCTACTTAACGTTAACTTGAAAAAAGGAAAACAAATAACAATACCAACAACAATGATGATAATAATAATAGTAATAAGACTCTAATAACGCATTATGTCCCCAATCTTAAATAAAAATGCATTTTCGATGAAGCACAGGAATCGATCATCTGTCTAGTGAATTTAGTTCACTTATATCACTTTGATGGTAATCAATGCTCTTCCTTATCATTTATTCAAATAATTTGACAAAAGAGGAATCTTATGCATGGAATTCCCTAGTAATGACATGCATTACTACTGATACCTAATAAAAAAAATCTCAGTATCTTCCTCTAGTAATTTTAGTAGAACGTGTATGCGTGTGCATTATGTATGTAAAGAATTAAAAAATGCATATGCACAAATGGATACAACGCACATACTATATATATATATATATATATATATATATATATATATATATGCATATATATATATATATATATATACGTATATATATATGTATATATACATATATATGTATGTATATATATGTATGTATATATATATATGTATGTATGTATATATATATATATATAAATATATATATATATATATATATATATATATATATATATATATATATATATATTACATTACATATCACGCAAACATGTGTATTTATAAATATATATATAAATATATATATAATTTATATATATATATATATATATATTGTATTACATATCACACACACATGTATATATATATATATATATATATATATATATATACATATATATAAATGTATGTATACACATAGAAACACACACAGAAACATATACACACACACATAAACACATACATACACACACATGTATATATATATATATATATATATATATATATATATATATACACACCCACACATGTATATATATATATACATATATATATATATACATATATATACACACACATACATATATAGATATGTGTGCGTGTGCGTTCGTGAATATTATATAAAAATCATCTTCATCAGTCGGAAACCAGTCGTCACTCACGCTGTGGTCGCGGGCGGGCTGGAGCGTCTGTCCTCGGGCGTTGGCTGGGGCAGCTTCGCGACGGGAGCGGCCAGGGGCGTGCTGAGGACGTTGTGCGTGGGCGTGGAGTCCGGGGAGGTAGGGGTGGGCGTGTGGGCGTGCGAGTTCTGTTGGGCCGCCGCCATGGAGGTATAGAGGGCGTGGGATTGGAAGGCGCCCAGACTCCCTGCAGAAGGCGAGGTGTTGGTTAGATATACGCATGGGCGGAAGCTGGCTGCGGGGGAAGGACGGGATTTCTTAAATATTTTTTTTTAATGGGATTTTAGCCAGTGGCGTCCGTTAGGAATTGTCTATCGGAGTGGCTGGGTCTTGGGTGGGATGACATATCAAGAGTTGGAATTCTAGTATACTAAGTAACTACGTGTAATGGAATATAATATAACTATAATATATGATAATAATATAATAACATAATAATATAGAGTATAATACATGATATAACATTATATCACAACAATTTACAGTAAAAATAAGCAACTAAGCAACCAGAAAAATACACATGCCAAGACATTAGTGGGTTCTTCATTAGAACCCACTAATGTCAATGGAAAGATAGCTTATCCAGTTGTTTTGCGATGAATTAGACTGTCCACAGCATTATAATCCTTCCATACAATTTATGGAAAACAAGTTAAGTAACTGATTCAAAGGCAACTTACATACCAATTTAATTAATACAAATACAACTCACATACCACATTAATTCAAAGACAGCTTACATACCAATTTAATTAATTCACAGAAAACCTACATACTCATCTAATTTATTCAAAGGCAATTTACATTTAAATTTAGTTCATCCAAAGACAACCTACTTGCCAATTTAACTAATTCACAGAAAACCTACATACTAATCTAATTTATTCAAAGACAACTTACATACCAATTTAATTCATTCAAAGACAACTTACATACCACTTTAATACCTCGCAATCCCTCGTAACAAACTCACCTAAGGACGTGGGTAGAAAGGCCGCCCGCACTTTCTCCGAGTCGAGGGTGGCCTGGTAGTCTGAGGGCGTGTGGGCGGGCAGCGTGGCACCCATAGCACCCATCCCACCCATGGCAGCTGTCATGTGGGTGAGAGCGGGCGGGAAGTGCGGATGGTACATACCGCGTGACATGGCGCTGGGGAAGAAAAACAATTCAAATGAGCGATTGCCTTTAAAGAGGATGATAATCAGCTATTAACGCAGCGTATTATTCCAGTTCGGTTAATTGACATCATTCCAGTTCGGTTAATTAGAATATAAATCATTTTTTAACTGTTAGACACAAAATATCCCTATTCATCGGAGAATCTTTTAAAGCATACAATAAAATGATATAATATTGTTATCGCTTTGAATGTTATGTTAAATGTAGACCTATTAAAGGCAGAGACTGTTGTGATAAAATGCAAATAATAAACATTTAAAGACAAATGTATGTTAAAGTACATGAATTAAATATCTATATATTTACATACATACATTCAGCGTCATTTATGCATAAATAATGAATAACAACGTAGTTCAGTTAATGCATAACAGTCACACGCGAGTAAAATACACTAACAAACGCTAAATGTTCTCTAACTGTCGCCTGCAATTGATTTATTACATGGTTCTTGTTCATCTTTATTTTGCTTCTGTTCCGTTACTTCATTCGCCTCCATTTATATGCTTTTACGAGTTCCTATTTTCTTTATTGTTCTTTGCTTTGGTAATATCTGATTCATATATCTCTGACGCTATCTGTTATCCTAGTTTTATACTTTCAAACTTGAAAAGAGCAGAGGGCATCTAATTACTTATTTTAGAGCCGGCTTGGATGTATATCGACTTCCTTTACATCGTTATTAACGTTACCGTATAAATAATCTGCATCCTGTAGGACCCTATAAAACCACTGGAAGTTACTATTTTATAATTAGAAACAAAATTAACCTTGTTTTATGGTTTCTTAAAAAAGAAAGTTACGTTCTATTCAATTTCAGATTAACGTTTCACATTACCCAAACTTCCAATTGCTTACGTGGAAATATTAAAAAAAAAAAAAAAAAATGCAACTATTTCATTAGTTATACAATAAAAGCCTACTGAACCGTGCCATAGGATATGCAAACGAACAAACGCAAAGCTGTTCACAAAGCGTTGAATTCTATCGACCAGTTCCATTTCTGTGGCTGTGAAAAACCGTCTGCCATTCCCAGTGTCATTAATGACAAATACCTCAAAATCACTGCCCAATAATGCTAATAATCGCTTACAAAATCAGAGCACCTGGTGGTAATGCCTGACACTGGCGCCCACTTACACAATTAATTGTTCTACAGGTGCACTTACAGCATGAATTTCCAAACGGATTATCAGGCAGTTAACCATGCTATTCGGCGTCATTATCTCCAGGTGCCGATCGCTTTGCCAAAGTTAGGTCTTTTCAGCGCTAAATTTTTCCCTTTTATTTTGATGTAGTTGATTTCCGCCGGCGATATTCACGCGGGACGAAAATATTCCCGGCCCGTACTTTAGAAACAATACGATCTTGATTATGCGAAATAGCGAGAGATAGTATTGTCGGCAACCGTGTCCTTCCGCTTCCGAAGGGCTCCTCCCACGCCTTCCGCTGTGTTTCGAACCACGTGTTTCTTTTTGCTTCATTGTTCTTTC
>NC_061823.1:5708275-5725775 GCF_019202785.1 Penaeus chinensis | reverse complement strand
TTTCACCCCCCTTACCCCTCCCCCCTCCCCACCTCTTCGCAACGTCCAGGTGGTGATTCGGTGACTAGACAATATTCGGTTGAGCGCGGAAGGTGAACTCGATATCCGAACTATCGAGCGGTTACCGACGGCTAATTCGGCGATGTCACAGATCATTAGGAAAGCACGTTGCCCGTCGTAACTTAGGTTAATAAAAAGGAAAAGAGAGGGGGAAAATGGAGGGGGAGGGGGACGTACGAAATGACATAATGGCACTGAGATTGGTGGGCGATTTACGAGTACTTTGTTTCGTATTTCGGAGGCCGTGCGAAACAACTGAGAATGTATTATTTGAAAAAAAAAAAAAAAAATGGCGGTTGATAAAATTCCAGAAGACGATGATAAGGAAAAAAGGAACTAAAAACGAAAGAAAAAGAGAGAGAAAATGGAAATAACGAGTGAAAAAACATATCTCGACGCCATTTTCTTTTTTCTTTGTAAAGAAATGAAAAGGAAAACACTGGCAACGAAAACAGCGATTTATTTCTGAAGGCGAATGTGACTATTAGTGCCACGAATTATGATTTTTTTTGTAACTTCATGATTCGAAAAAATCGGTTTCATAAAGCCTATATAAACCTTCAGCGAGGAAAATACAGAACCCAGACATTATGCAAACTAAACGAATGCTAATAAAAAAGGAACTAATAAAATCTACAAAAAAACATTGGAGTAATAAAAAATAACTAGCAATTTTCGTGTATCTTCGGCACCCAATTCGCAATTTCTTTTTCAAACAAAATCACAGGGACACCTCTAGACACATGAATCTGAAATGACAAAAACCGCGTATTCCTCGTCCGTCCTTCGTGCCAATCCCGCCGCAGCCGCCGTCACAGCCGCAGCGCGCGTGAGATCTCCAGGTGTCACCTCCGCCGTGGACCGTAATTATCTTTCGCCAAGAGGGTGAAAGATCAGGCAGGTGGACTCACATAACTCTACGCCCTGTTGGAGAACGTGGGCGTGGGCGTGGGTGGGGAATGGGGGCAAGGGGGAGGGTGAAGGGGAAATGGGGGAAAAGGGGGGAGGGGGCGCTCGCGTGATCAGGCAGAGAGCTGCGAATAATTGGTAGCTTTTATATCCGAGATTTACTGCCCTTCGATCATAAAAAAATACAATATGTGTGCAACGGTTTACGCTTGTTTTAATTTGGGACGCGAGTGTGGTCTTTTTTCGAGAGGGGGGGCATGGGGGAGGGGAGGAGGAGGGGGAAGAGGGGGCATTTTGTCAAGAGCAAATATATGTTAGCCTGGATTTGTTTACTCTCTGGTGTTGAGCCATTGATCAACTAACATGGCGGAGGGCCGACGGGGAGCAGCCATAGCAAGGGTCGTCGATAAAAAATGAAATGCCAATTGTTAATGATTGTTCGTGCTTGCAATCCGGGTTGCTCCGTGACGACATAGCCTGGGTCTTTGCGCAGTGCGATTGTAATTTGTTCTAATTTCAAGTTAAGCGTATTTATAATTCCAAGGGGCGTGTGCGAGAGGATGAATTACCCATTGTGGCTATCTTTTTAGTGCTTGGACACACGGACAAGTAAAATAAGTTTGAATGAACAGGTACAGTCGTATTCATGCACACTTGCACACGGAGAATGCTACACTCGGAAATGCACACATCCGCATATTTGTTGATATATGTTGGAGTAATAGGTATATTTTTTCAAAACACAAACGCCGCTCCATCTTGCCCGTGGGTGTTTGATATATATATACATATATATATATATGTATATATATCTATATATATATTCTTCTTCTTCTTCCTCTTCGTCTTCCTTTTATTTTTTTCTTCCTGACCACTTGCTGTTCTTCCACTATTTATCTTTTTTTTTTTTTTTTTCTTTCTTTTGCCTTCGCGTTCGTCTTGTGATAACGTTTGGCTTTTATAACATGAGGCTGCGTCTGCACTCTTTTCAGTAAGTCGGCTTTCGTTTCTTTGACTCATGAAGTCAAAGTTCATAACAAAAAAAGCGAATACGCAAATTGCAAAAGATTTTGATCAACATTCCTTAAAAGTGGTAGATATATAGATATATAGATAGCTAGATAGACAAATATAGATAGCTAGATAGACAAATATAGATAGCTAGATAGACAAATATAGATAGCTAGATAGACAAATATAGATAGCTAGATAGACAAATATAGATAGCTAGATAGACAAATATAGATGGATAGATAGACAAATATAGATAGATATATAGACAGAGATATAGATAGATAAATAGACAGATAGATAGAGAGATAGAGAAATATATATATATATATATATATATATATATATATATATATATATATAGAGAGAGAGAGAGAGAGAGAGAGAGGGGAAGAGGAATATTTATATATATATATATTTATACATATCTATATTTATATCTATCTATCTATCTATCTATTTATCTATCTATCTATCTATCTATCTATCTATCTATCTATATATCTATCTATCTATCTATCTATCAATATATAGAAAGAGAGAGAGAGCGAGAGAGAGAGAGAGAGAGAGAGAGAGAGAGAGAGAGAGAGAGAGAGAGAGAGAGAGAGAGAGAGAGAGAGAGAGAGAGAGAGAAGAGAGAGAGAGAGAAGAGGAGAGAGGAGAGAGAGAGAGAGAGAGAGAGAGAGAGAGAGAGAGAGAGAGAGAGAGAGAAGAGAGAAAAAGAGAAATAGACAGATAAATAGAAAGAGAGAGAACAGACGTGAATAAAGGATATAAAAAGGCCCAGGACTTCCCTTAGTCTGTTCCAGCTCGACCAGCGGCTTTTGTGTGTCCAAGAACTCCACCCAAAAGAGCATTATACACTAATTACGGGGACACCATGAACACAGGTTTGGGCCCGGGGTTGGCCGCTTGATCTCCGTCCCTCCCCCCTTCCCCCTCCCTCCCTTGTCTCCCCTCTCTCCTCCTCCCTCCCCTCTCTTCCCCTCCCTCCCTTCTCCCCCCCTCCCTCCCTTGTCTCCTCTCTCTCCTCCTCCCTCCCCTCTCTTCCCTCTCTCCCCCTTCCTCCCTTTCCTCCCCTCCCTCCCTCCCTTTCCTCCCCTCCCTCCCTCCCTCTCCCCATCAGCTACCCCCACTCACGCCCCACCCCAACCCCCCATCGCGAATCTGCTTTGTCTCCGGCCGATTGTTCCTTGTTTTTCTGACGCAGGAGTTCCCCGTTCGGTGTATCAGTCGGGTCGAAATTTGCGCGAACTTAAACAATGGTTAATTTTTTTGTTGTTTCTTTTTTTATGTTTTTTTTACTAAAGTTATATATATTTTTTTTTTGAGGAGGAGGTGGGGGGGGGGGAGTTGTTCGGCAACTCTAATTGTGGCGGGATAAAGCCATAATACGAAATTTTGTTTATTCATTTATTTATTTTTTCGTTCCCGCTCAAGGTTTCGAGCTGTGTCCTTCGTCCTTCCCCTCCTTCCACCCCCCCCTCCCCCTCCCAAAGGGTGACACGATCAAAATTTGGCCTAATTTTCTGGGTCAGTCCGTTCCCCCTCCGTTTCTCCGACTATCTATGAATGTCCCGTTCCCATTAAAAAATTCCTATCCATGGATATTTTAATATTTTAAACCACGTTTTTTTTTTTTTTTTTTTTTTTACTTCCCTTATCGCGTCTGCAAATTGCCTTTCTTTCCATTAACTTCAAGTAAAACCACAGTCATCCTCACATTCAAAAGCTCTCTTATTCCTCATCACTCCTCACTCCTCATTCATGACTCCTCATTTTCACTCCTCACTTCTCACTCTTACCCTCAACACGACGCTCATCATCTCATCCAGTAAGCCCAATGTTTAACCCTCCCAGCGACCACTCACGCCCCCCACGCGTACAAACAAAGGCATCGGCAGATCACGCCCATCGGGAGAGCACCAGAGGATGTATGGGAACCGCGGGCGGCGAGTGGCGTCGGCGGCAGCGAACAGACGGCGATGGCGTTTAATAGACTATAACGGACATATTCTCACGCTGGTAACTGTCAGCATACGCTTGAGTGAAGGGAGCCCTGTCGAGTACATGGGCAATCGACACTTTCCCCCCCCTCGGCTCTCGCACCCTCTTCTCACTTCTCTGTCTGTCTGTCTGTCTGTCTGCCTGTTTGGCTGTTTGTCTGTATGTTGGTCTGTCTGTCTGTCCTCTCTCTCTTTCTCTCTGTCTCTCTCTCTCTCTCTGTTTCTCTCTCTCTCTCTCTCTCTCTCTCTCTCTCTCTCTCTCTCTCTCTCTCTTTGTCTCTCTTTCTCTCTCTCTCTCTCTTTCTCTCTCTGCCTTTGTTTTTATCTCTTTGTCTCTCTCCCAATCCCGTACTCCCTCTTCCTCTCGCATCCTTCTCTCTCACTCCCTCCATCTCCCTTTTTCTCTCTCTCTCCCTGTCCCTCCCTTCTTCCCCCAACACTCCCTCCCTTTCCCTCCCTCCCTCCCTCCATCTCCCGAAGTATCGACGTGTTTTGGAGTGAGTGATGGATTGTCTCCTCCAGAGTTGGGAAGTTCGAGTGTGTGTGAAGCGCGTGTGTGTTAACGTGTATTGAGTGAATCGGTTGGGAGTAAATTACTATATCTCTGTAGGGTGTAGGTCTATTGACAGTGAAGTGTAATGTTTTTTTATTATTATTATTCTTTAGTATTTGGGATTTTAGATGCATTAGATATGTTGCAGAATTGTTGACACACACATACAATTAAATACACACACACACACACACACACACACACACACACACACACATATATATATATATGTGTATGTATATATATAGACTGCTTAGTCCGGAAGGATTAGTGATGGCCCCTTCATTCATCTGTTACAGGTGATGTGACTGGCCGAAAAAAATGGAAGAAGAGTTCCGTCATGGCCAGCGAAGACTAGGACTGGCTTAAAGAAGTAGAAAGTATACGTACGTGTGTAAGTGTGTGAATTAGTGCGGTATTTATATATTTGCGCACAGATAAGCAAGCACATGGCCATGCAAACACCTGCAAACACGTACACACACACATTCACACACACACATATATGTATGCATAGTTATACATTGTCTAAACTTTAATACGCCGCAGTTATTAACTCTCACTCCCGTTAGCCGTGTTTACTTTTACTTTTCTTTCATATCTTACACACATTCACATATATGCACACGTGTTTGTAACTCGCGATTTTATTAGGGATATAAAGCGATGTCAGATATATATTCTTATCACATTTTGAAGCAATTTCTACATACCAAAGTAACCATATAAACACACACATACATACAAAAGGTACATAACAACGCATATATACACAAAGAAAAAAAAATATATATATTTACTGCCCACGTGCACGCACATATACAGGCACATCTAAATCGACAGAAAGAGAAAAAAGAAAGAGAGGTAGACAGACAAATAGACAAATACACACTCGCATAAAACAACAAAGTAAATAAATAATAACCTGGGACATGAACAAACCAGAAATTCCCGTAATGTTTCTGGTCTCTGTCGCCACTCTCATTACAGCAAACGTTTTGTGCTAACGTTTCGGACAGTTACCAGTAATAACAGAGGAATAATAATGCAGCATTTAAGTGAATATTCATGAAACGAGACACTTTCTTTGCTATTTACAAAACTTTTGTCCATCCTAGCTTATTTATTCATTCGTTGTGCAACCATAATGTTATATTGATGCTTCGGTTTGCATTTGATAAGGAAGATTGGTATGATTGTCGATAATGCTGCAATAATGCTATCTGGCTGTGATATTTGTAAAAGCATGTGTGATGATGATGATGGCGATTGTGGTAAATGGGTTTGTGGATAATGGTGATAGCGATGGTGATGATGATAGTGGGTAATGATGGATGATGATGATACTAATGACAACAACAACAGCAACAGTAATGATAAAGACGCTAGTAATTAGTGGTAATATTTAGAGTAATGATAATAATAATAATAACAAAATGTCACTGCTACTAGTCTACTAATCATGATAGTGATGATGATGAAGAGGATGACAATGATAATGATAATGATAATGATGATGATAGCAACAACAACAATAATTATAATAATAAAAGTAATAATAATGTTACCATTCCTCATGATCATGATATTAACAGTAATAGCAACAACAATAGCAAAATAATAATTATAATGTTGATAATAATGATAATATTGAGAATAATAATAATAATAATAATAATAATAATAATAATAATAATAATAATAATGATAATAACAAAAAAAATAATAACAATAACAATAACAATAACAATAACAATAAGAGTAATTGGAATTAGTCTCAATGACAAATCCAGTTAAATAAATTAACAATTAGCTATAATCAATAACACGCGACTATTAAGAAAAAACAAATATTAGTAATGTAACAACAAAATCAGTGGTATTAATGAGTACACAAAACATCGTGAGAACAAATACAATTATCTTATTAGTGTAAAACAATAACAAGAAAAAATATGATGCTGATGATAATAATAACAACAACAACAATAATATTAACAATTGTAATTACAAAAACTGAATATTGATGATCATAATAACAATATTAATGATAATAATAATAATATTAATAATAATAATAATAATAATAATGATAACAATAATAATAATGATAATAACAATAATAATAATAATAATGATTAAAATGATAATGATAATAACAGTAATGAAAAAAGAAATATCAACAGCTACAAAAATAGCGATCACATTAATAATAATAATAATAATAATGACTTTGATAATAATAATAATAATGATGATGATAATAATAATAATAATAATAATAATAATAATAATAATAATAATAATGATAATAATAATTACAACAATAATAATAATTATAATAATAATGATAATGATGATAATAATAACAATGGTAATAATAATGATAATGATAATGATAATAACAATAATGATTATAATAATAATAATAATAATCATAATAATAATAATTATTATGTTGATAATAATAATAATAATAATAATAATAATAATAATAATAATAATAATGATAATAATAACAATGATAATAATAACAATAATAATAATGATAATAATAATAATAATGATAATAATTATACTAATGGTATTACACCAATAGCAATATTACCAATGATATTAGTGAAGATAACAAAAGCAGCAATAACAGTAACAATAAAAACACAGCCCACATGAATTTATTAATATTAACAACAACCTTTGCTTAAAGCGGCAACCGTCATTAAAGTCTTTCACAACAATATTTATCAGGTCGAATGAACACCTCAGCGCCATCTAGCAATCATTAGCGAAGTTATACAATCTTTTCATGTGACAATAATCGATACTGTGCTGTTGGTATTGTGTCCATTAATGTAATAATAAAGCTACATAGACACGCCACGGAACGCGCTTATAAATAATTATAATGTTGATAATTTTCATTACTAGTCTCGTTATTGTGTCTAGTCGTGAATTAATAAAAGGAGTTGTGTTTGCCTCGCGGTCGGGGAATCCAAACATAAACACCATTGGCGCGTTATTGAGAAATGGAGCGAAGCCTAATTGTCCCCGTTTATGAGTTCCGTGCATCTTGCATGTCATTCACTCGCGGGCATTTCCTCTGAACGACGCTCCCCTCCCGAATCTCTCTCTCTCTCTCAACCTGGTGGCGATGGCTCACACAAATCCATCAGCGCTGTGATGATAAAGGTACATTCATTTATTCTTCTTTTTCTTCCTCCTTTTTGCGTCCTCGCTTTGGAGGCAACACATGGCGCGTCGCCCATCAATACAACAACAATGACAACAATGACGACGTCAGCGACAACAACAACAACAACTAGGGGCGCACAATGGCCGTGGATGGACCCAAAAAATCCAAATGGGCCCCGGCATGCTCCGCTATCCTTGACATGAATAGACAGTCGGAAATGACAGCATTTGGAGTGGGTTTTGTACGTGTCATTTGTGGCGCCCCGTCAGTAAATAATAGTCACCCCGTGAAAACCCTCCCTCACTTGTTGCTCAGCTAAACAGTCATTTTGATGTCACTCTGTCGCAGGCGGGACGTCGAGACATCTTTAAGGCTTCGGGAGCCCATCGATTTTCTATGAATGGTACAATGAGCTCTTAATGTGAACTAGAATGAGATGCTAGCGGATGTTAGCGTGAGGTACAGGTGTCATTTAGATAGAGGGATGCATTCTCGCCACAGAAATCTTGATAAAGCGCCGTCGACAGGCCCGCGCCACAAGCGTATCTCACCGACTCAAAATTCCTCGCCTCTCTGACAAGCGATGTTCGGAAGGCGGGGAGGGAGGGGGTAAGGGGCTGGAGATGAGGAGGGGGAGAGATAACTGCGGACTCGGATGTGTTGCATTTGACGGCCAAAGACACGCCGCCCCGTGCCAATAATCAGCCAATGATTCGTCGAGGGAATTACTGATTGTCAGCGCTGGTCGTTGCTTGTCGCGAATGCCAATGGCGGTGGCACAGGGAACAGATATGCTTACTTAAATGCATGCCGATACGTATATACGTGGGTGTGGGTGTCAAATACTTATCGACATGCATTTATGCAACTCGGCCATATTCAAGACGCATATGCACACACTTGTAAGCGTGCGTGCGTGCGTGAATGTGAATGTGTGTATGTATCCACCCACACCCGCATTGGTCTCCCGCCATCCCATTCTATCGTAAAAATGTAGGCCTGTCCCTCCCGTAACAAAATGTTCTCCCAACACCTGTTGTTTACCTTCATCTTTCTCCTAAATATTCTAAATACCTAATTCTTCATTATTCTCGACAATCTCATGTGTGACACATCTTATTTTTTTCATCTTGGACTTCCTGTCACGCCCACGCCTCCGTCTCGCGAGGGTTTGGAGCATCTTCCTCTACTTTTATGTTGATTCCCTGATTGAGAAGAACTAAATGACAAGCTCTGTGTCTTTTATTATTCTAATCGCCCGAATAATGATAATGCTGATTATCCTTATTTTTGTCATCATCATTATTATTATTATTACCTCCATTATCATTATCATCTTTAATATTATCATTATTATTATTATTACCTCCATTATCATTATCATCTTTAATATTATCATTATTATTATTATAATGATCATTATTATCGTTATTATCACAATTATCATTATAATCGTTATTATCAATTATTATTATTATTGTTATTATTATCATTATTATTATTATTATCATCATCATCAGTATAATTGTTATTATCATTATTATTATAATTATTAATATTATCATTATTATTATTATTATTATTATTATTATTATTATTATTATTATTATTATTATTATTATCATTTTTATCATCATCATCACCATTATTGTTATTATCATTATTATCATTGTCTTTATTATTATTCCGATAATTAATATTACCATTATTATCATTGTCATTATCATTATTATGATAATTATCATTATCATGATTATCATTACTATCAAAGTCATTACTATAATCATTATAATCTATAATCCCTCTACCATTCATAGTATGGTTTTGCAAAAAAGAAAGAAAAAAAAAGCAAAATAGTCTATTATGCCAAGATTCTTTAACCTGTGTTTCTGTCTCATCATACTTATCTTCAGTAATCTCTATGTATCTCTTTTGGTCTCACCTCTTTAACATTAAAGGGTTGCTATTCTGTCCTACGACTTTCCACACACACACACACACACACACACACACACACACACAGACACACGTGAGCGCGCGGGTGTGTGTGTGCACGCGTGTATATACGTACAACCCAATACATCCACACGTAGAAAAGTGGGATAAAGACACGGGTTAGACAGGCAGGCAGAAAGGAGAACAAGAGAGCAAGAGGGAGAAAGTCTGGGCGCTGCGGCATTGAGGAAAGACCCAGAGGGACGCTCTCAGGCGGCCATGCAAAGCCGGCGAGACGCGCGCAATGCAGCAAGGTGGAGGAGCGAGGTGGAGGGGCAGGTGGAGGAGCGAGGTGGAGGGGTAGGTGGAGGAGCAAGGTGGAGGGGCAGATGGAGGAGCGAGGTGGAGGGGCAGGTGGAGGTGCGAGGTGGAGGGGGAGGTGGAGGAGCGAGGTGGAGGGGGAGGTGGAGGAGCGAGGTGGAGGACTTAGGTCTAGCAGCCAGGTGGAGGAACTAGGTGGAGAAGCCAGGTTTAGAAACTTGGTGGAGGGGTGAAGTGGAAAAACGAGGAATAAAAGCCAGGTGGGGGAGCTTAGTCGAGGTGTCAAGCCTTCTGGTCAAGTTTGAAGTTTGACCAAATCTTAAACTTGATTATATTTTTGCAATAGCTGCGTCTGTTACTCTCCTTCAATTTACAGGTTGAACTTTTTTAGAATATCACTTGTAATCAAATATCAGTTTCTCTACATTTGCATAAACGTTTTTGGATTTTCCAGTTAATTTGTATATAGGCCCATATTCCTGCAATCTGCATCTACCTCGAGTATATCAATATCTAATATACATTTATCTATCTACGCCTCTCCTTTCATACATTTTCTCTTCAATTCCACCCGTTTAATGTTGCTTCCCAGAAGACTTAGCAAATGTATAATTATGGGAATGAGACATTTACGGCGACAGACACAGACAGACACGGAGACAGATAAGCAATGCCAGTGAACGAGAGACGACGAAGGACACCAGCTGGCCAACTAGATACAGACAGACATACGGACAGACAGCCGGACACAGCCAAACAGAGAGGCCCCGCGCTCAAGACAACCGTCTACCCGCCCGTCCGTCACGCCCGCTGTCTGCTTGACGGGCGGCGGTCAATATATGAGAAGAGAGGTGGGAGAGGGCGGGAGAGGGAGTGGGTGGAGGGGAGACGAGAAGGAGGGCGAGAGGGAGGGTGAGAGGGAGGGTGAGAGGGAAGGTGAGCGGGTGTGAAGGAAGGAGGGAAGGAGGGAGAGCTAGAGGGAAGGAAGGAGGGAGGAAGGAAGGGAAGGAGAGAGAGTGAGAGATAGAGAAAGAAAGAAAGAGAGAGAGAGAGAGAGAGAGAGAGAGAGAGAGAGAGAGAGAGAGAGAGAGAGAGAGAGAGAGAGAGAGAGAGAGAGAGAGAGTGAGAGAGAGAGAGAGAGGGAGGATGGGAAAGAGAGAGGTGGGGGAGGGAGGGAAGGAGAGAAGGAGGAAGGGAAGGCGGAAGGGAATGCGGGAGGAAGGGGAGGGAAGAGGGAGAGAGAGAGAGGGAGGATAAAAGGGAGAAAGAAAGGGAAGATATCATTGTAAAGTCCTGGCGGATGGGAGGAGGGAAGAGAGGGGAAGTCTGAAAGGGTGAGGGGATAAGGGGCAGGTGGAGAGGAAGACAGAGATGGAAGAGGAGGAGGAGGAGGAGGAGGAGGAGGAGGAGGAGGAGGAGGAGGAGGAGGAGGAGGAGGAGGAGGAGGAGGAGGACGAGGAGGAGGAAGAGGAGGAGGAAGGGGTGGAGGAAGAGGAGGAGGAGGAGGAGGAGGAGGAAGGGGTGGAGAAAGAGGAGGAGGAGGAGGAGGAGGAGGAAGGGGTAGAAAAAGAGGAGGAGGAGGAGGAGGAGGAGGAGGAGGAGGAGGAGGAGGAGGAGGAGGAGGAGGAGGAGGAGGAGGAGGGAGAGCAGGAAGGTAAGGTAAGAGAAAGGAATGACGAAATATGAGGTAGAAGGGCAAATGTGATGAAAGGTGGAGGAAGAGGAGGGAGATGGAACGACGGAGAGGGAGGGAGGGGGGATGCCAAGAGGGTGGAGGAGGAAGCAGATGGAGGGGGTAGGGAGAAGGAAAAACGGGTAGGGGGAAGTGAGAGGGGGAAGGGAAAGAGAGGAGGATATGGGAGATGGAGAGGACGAAGGATGGTGAAATGGAGGGGGAGGGGAAGAGGAGGGGGGAGGGAAGGCGTGAGGGGAGAAGGCGGCTGAGATGGAGGGGGAGGGGGAAGCCGAGGGGGAAGCCGAGGGGGAAGGGAAGGCGTGAAGGGAGAAAGAGGGGGAGGGGGAGGGGGGCATCGCCACGACGCCACGACACACTGTTATCTCGTGTCCGATTTTAATTACCGAGTCAGTCAGCTTTGAGGAAACGAGGGCGGGGCAGAGGGAGGGGAAAGGGGGCGGGGCATGGGGGGAGTGTCTCTGTTATCTGTCCATCCAGCCATCCGTCGGCGGTCCGGCACTCGGGCACCCTGGCACCCTCGACGCCAGAAGAGGCTGAGGGCCGCGAGGAGGGGCGAGAGGACGGAGGAAGCAGAGAGGGAACTCGGAATGTGGACGAAAGGAAATGAGAAAGAGGAGAGGAAAGGAGAGAGGAAGGAGGACAGAATGAAAAACAAAAATGAACGCAGATATATACTGTAGATGGAGTAGGCCGTAGTGATAATACAGTATGATCCATATATATACATTATATATGTATATATATACATATATATATATACATATACATATATGTATACATAAACGTATATATAAATATAAATACACACACACACACACACACACACACACACGCATGTATATATACATATATATATATATATATATATATATATATATATACACACACATATATACATATATATATATATATATATATATATATATATATATATATATATATATATATATATATATATATATATATATATACATACATACATACATACATACATACATACATAAACATATATATATATATATATATATATATATATATATATATATATGAGAGAGAGAGAGAGAGAGGGAAAAGAAAGAAAGAGAGAGAGAGAGAGAGAGAGAGAGAGAGAGAGAGAGAGAGAGAGAGAGAGAGAGAGAGAGAGAGAGAGAGAGAGAGAGAGAGAGAGAGCACGTGGTTATGCAAAGTTGCAGGTACAGTCAGCTTATCATCCCATCAGGCAATTTCCTGCCCACGGACCAGGCGTCGATAAGCTACATGAGGTAGATTAAAGACTTTAGTGAACAGATAGTGTAATGGATGAAAGAGGGAGAGAAAGGGGGAGAGGGAGAGCGAGGGAAAGAGGGAGGGCGAGGGAGGGAGGGAAGAAGGGAGATGGAGGGAGGGAGGGAAGTAGAGAGAGGGAGTGGGAGGGAAAAAGGGAGAGGAAGGGAGGGAGGGAGGGAGAGAGGGAGAGGGAGGGAGGATGGGGGGGAGAGGCAGGGAGGGAGAGGCAGGGAGGGAGAGGAAGGGGGAGAAGGAGAAGGAAGAAAAGAAGAAGGGAAGGAAGAAGGGAGAGATGTAGGGAGGAAGGGAAGAAGAGGAAGAGAGAGAGAGAGAGAGAGAGAGAGAGAGAGAGAGAGAGAGAGAGAGAGAGAGAGAGAGAGAGAGAGAGAGAGAGAGAGAGAGAACAAGAGATTTAGAAAAAGAAAGAGAAAGAGAGATTTAGAAAAAGAAAGAGAAAGAGAGAGAGCGAAAAAATAAAGAAAAGAAGAAAGAAATTCAAGCCAGAGAGGGGGAAAGAGAACCTCGACACAGAGAAACAGAGCGAGAGGCCCTCCACCCGACAAGACGCAGGACTCCCGATCACCATCAGCCAAGGGCATCCCCCGAGAGCTGTGCCTCACCTGAGCGGGTCGAGGGCGGTGGGCAGGTAAGGGAAGCTGTAGGGGTACCCGTCCTTCTTCAGGGTCTTCGGCTTCCTCCTTGGCCGGTACTTGTAGTCCGGATAGTCCCTCATGTGCTGGGCTCTGTGGGAGTCGAAACAAGAGAATTACGAATGCGTCGAAGAGTTGGTAAATAATTGCACTAATAACAATCATCATCTCCGCCATTTCGGTGTTCGTTCTGTATTGATTTATACATCTGTATGGTAAAAAATACATTTCAGTGTATCCTGTAATTCTATGAATCGAACACATCTTGTATCAGTACATGGTCACGTGCCTCTAGTTGTGTTTATTTTAATATACGAATGAGATTGCAATAAAAAGGTACATCTGCACCCATAGAATATGTATCAATTTTCACTTTACTTTATCATAAATGGATAAAGGTCTACTTTTTTTAATTGATTTCGCAAGGCAAAACAAAACGAAGAAAAAAACAACAACAACAAGTGCAATCACTGCAGCGGCACCTATGCATCAACTCCCACCCGTTTAATACCATATACATCCGAGTTTTCCAACATGAGCATTATCACTCCCCTCTCCACCCTATCATCCTTTAGTTCCCCTTCCGGCCGCGGTTCCCTGAGGGCGCTGCACCCGCCGAGAATGTAAACAGCCGAAACAATGTCAAGAAGCGCTGGATTACGAAGCTTTTTCTATGACTCTCATTGTGGGGCTTTATCCCATGCGTGGTTCTGGTAACAATGCGTTCGACTTCTCTCGCTGCAGCTCCAGTTTCGAGATTCGACGGAGGCTGGAGGCTGTGTGCAGGAGCTCCGAGATGACAATCTGTTGGGCTCCTGAAGGCAAATTCCTGGAATTGTTTCTACGGGGATTGTCTCCCTGAATGGCGTTTTTTCTCGAGTGGAGTATGTCGTTCTTTCATTCTTTCTTTCTTTCGTTCTCTCTTTTTCGTTTTGTCTTAACGGATAGCTTTTAGGGAGCAGGGAAAGGCACGGATAGTATTTTTTCCTCTCGAAGACTGAAAGTAAATAGATTGGATGCTTTTGTATCTTCAGTTCGCTATTGAGAATTTTGGTTTCTCACACCTGCAATTCGGCAAGACATTTTCTTAGGAATGGTTCTTTGTTTAACGGGATTTCGAGAAGTTGCTACCTTTTACGAATTTGCAGATTGAGGAATGATTTTCTTTTTATTTCTTATTTTTTGAAAATATCAGACTGTTCCATTATTTCTCTCTCTCTCAAGAAAGTAATGGAGACAATGCGGAATCGTAATTAATATGATAATAAGAACACAAATACACATGGAAAGCGAATAAGTACGAACAAAAAGTGAATAAATAATGGATTTATGAACACTACAAACTGCATTTGCATGTCTAGGAGTATTATGCTTAAATTTGGATTGATATACTTTTACGATGAACAAACTGCGTCTCTTTTGCGATATAAACTCTCACTCTGTTTTTGGTGTGTGTGTGTGTGTGTGTGTGTGTGTGTGTGTGTGTGTGTGTGTGTGTGTGTGTGTGTGTGAGAGAGAGAGAGAGAGAGAGAGAGAGAGAGAGAGAGAGAGAGAGAGAGAGAGAGAGAGAGAGAGAGAGAGAGAGAGAGAGAGAGAGGTTTATCGTTTATTTCAGAAAGATAGAAGACAAACATATAGCTGGATAAATAGAGTGTGTGTGTGTGTGTGTATGTGTATGTGTGTGTGTGTGTGTGTGTGTGTGTGTGTGTGTGTGTGTGAGAGAGAGAGAGAGAGAGAGAGAGAGAGAGAGAGAGAGAGAGAGAGAGAGAGAGAGAGAGAGATAAAGAACGAGAAAGTGTTTATCAGGTAAAAAGCAAATAACATTTTTTTCCTCAGAGTATTCTCCCCCGATGAGAATTCCTTGTTGTCTAGAATTTCGTTTCTTTATGCTTTTTTGTCTGTTTCTTTTTGTTTGTCTCTTTCTTCGAAGAATTTCTACATGAAAGATTTAATTCACGTACCTTAGACAGCGGACTATAAAAGTTGATGATAATTAACTGATATATAGATAACGATCTCAATGATTTTTGGCAGCAGAGGAGAATTACTGACAAATAATAAATAGATAAATATCAAAGCAATTGAATTTATATTCGGAAATAATGAAGCAACGGAAAGGGTAAGAAAGAAAGTGCAGAAGCGGATAAGAGTGAAAAGAGAAGATTGGGGTGAAAGGGGTAAAGGAACAGATAAAAAAGAAAAGACGATAAAAGGACGAGACCTCTCAAGACGCGCGTCTGGGAGATGGGGGGTGGGAGGGAGGGAAGGAAAGGAAGGAGGGGGAAGGAAGAAGGAGAGAGAGAGAGAGATAGATAGATAGAGAGAGAGAGAAGGGGGGAGGAGAGGGAGGAGGAGGAGGCGGCGCCCCAGCTTCCAAGACGGTCTTTGTTGTGCTTCCAGTTTACGCCCGAAACAATATCCCAGTAAACAACGGTTAATATGACGGCTCTCCTCTGCTCCCGCATAACCCGCGTCCACCTCATGGAGAAATACGTCTTCGTGTGGCCGGCGACGTCTCAAGGTGGCGGGTTCTCTGCGCCGTCCGAAGAAGCTTGTAACGGTAGGAGACGAAGCAATAAACGAGACAAGGAGAGAGAGAGAAAGAGAAAGAAAGAGAGAGAAAGAGAGAGAGAGAGAGAGAGAGGGAGAGAATGAGAGAGAGAGAGAGAGAGAGAGAGAGAGAGAGAGAGAGAGAGAGAGAGAGAGAGAGAGAGAGAGAGAGAGAGAGAGAGAAAGAGAGGAGAGAGAGGGAAGGGGCGATGTTAAGCAAACCCTTCGCTTTCAGGTCCATTCTTCGGGCTTTTTGGGGATATGCTGGAGAACCTCGTTAAGGAAGTATTGTGGTGGAAGTTCCTCGGCCTTTATTCCTGGACCTCGGGTTTTTTTTTCGTAATGGGTTTTATTAAAGAGTTAATGTTGGTGAACTGAAGGATCTTGGCGGGCTATTATTCTCATTTTCTTTCCCCTTTTTTATGCTTTACCGCGACTGTTGTCTGTCTGTTTTTGTTGCAAAAAAGTGATATACGTTGCAGAGGTTCACGTATTACGATTATCTAGCGGATTCGTTAAAGGCCTGAAAAATGGAAGATTGAATTATATATATATATATTTTTCTTTCTTTGATGTCTTTTTGCCATTTCAACTCGGGCTTAAACTCAGCGAAACACATATTGCGTGGGAAAGTAAAGGCACAAAGAAAGCCAGAGAATGTGATACAAAAAAAAAAGTTATTTTTCTTTTTTCAAAGAAGAAAAAAAAGAAAAAAAAGAAAAAAAAAAGAGGAAGAACAAGAAGATAATTACAAGAGAGCAAAGGGAAGGAGGGGAGGAAGGCATTGAAAGACAGAATAAGAAAGAGCCGAAAGAAAATACGGGAAGAAAAACTCGAGACGGCGATAAAAACAACAGACGGCAACAACAACAACAAAGACCGCCTCGCCTCTCAGACCTCGGCCCTGGGTGGTCTGGCTGGTCTCGAAGCGCGGTTCAGTGATTCGCTTGGGGCTTCAAAACAAGTGATTCGGTCTCGAGGGCGCTCCGGCACACAAAACCACTGCATCTTCTCTAATGGTGAAGGCAACAACAGCTTTGTCTGGGCGAGATTGTGGGAATCTTGGATTTACCTCCTCTCTAACTAATACTACTGTGCGTTATTGATTTATTTTCCTTTAGTTATTCTGAGTTATCACGATTGTTCCATGATGTTTCACTGAGAAGGTTGGCCGGTTTTGTATTCTGTATCACAATGTTACAAACCGCCAGCGAATCGACTGACAACACCAAATCAACAGTTTTTTTTTTTTTAGACGAATAGAAGAACTTAGGAAAAAAAAAAAAACGAAGACGAAAAAGAAGAAGAGAAATGCTAATGTGAATAAAGATAAGGCAAGAGACGTAAGTA
>NC_061823.1:5648275-5650775 GCF_019202785.1 Penaeus chinensis | reverse complement strand
TCTCGAAATTATTAATGTCCCATTCGCGGCCATAAGCACTTCGAGAAAGGGACGCGATTAGATCCCACAAGCCGAGGCCTTCCAATCGGTGCTTATCGCCATCCAAGACCATTTGTAGATGACAAATTCAATTAAATCCTTTTATCCGTCCACGTCAGTAATCTATGTCTGGCCACTATTGGCAGCCCACCAATTAGCATAATCAAGCCACACAATCTATCGAGTGCTTAACGAGGACTCAAAGACTTTCGGTTCGAATGAAACATTTTGGGACGCATGTTTGTGTCGGCGTTTTTATCACCTATTTCATTATAAACGAATGAATGCATGTATAAACAAGCGAGTACGCTGGCAAAGAGCTATTCAAACTCTCTGAGCGTATTGTTTTGATCCTTTTACATCGAAATAAAATATAATCGACAAAGGCTTAGATTCTATAACGAGTATCAGGGGCACGAGGTAATTCCCATCCTGTATTAGCCAGCCAATCATCACGCCTGTTAAGTCCTGTCCAGCAACCAATCATAATTCATTACTTCCCCGTCAGTGACTACGATTGGTTGTTTTCGGTTGCCTGCCTAAACTTTGGTAGCTCCTAGAGTTTGTACATGAAAGCTATTGTCACGTGTATATCCTTGTGTGTTCCCTGGATCCTCCTTTATGTCACCTATTTTCACCAAAGGTTTTTGATATGAAGTTTGCAAGATCGACTCCCACGTTGCGTTTGTGTCTCGTGGTTTCATTATCTGGCGTTAACTTCCCTTCGTCGTATTTTTTCATTGGAGAACTTTATATTATGCGTTACAGCGAGGTTTTCGGTGTTATGTGATGCTTTATGCTCCTCCTCTCACCCAGATTCAGCGAGTTAAAATCTGGGAGAATGAAGTATTGTCCATTGTAATTGGTAATATTATGAGACGGTTTGAATGAACTTCGCTCTCTTCGTCCAACTATTATTTCTGATTGCCGGGATGTCATCGGATGATCTGATTGGCTTGGCGCGAGAGTCTGTCCCGCCAGATGATGCGACTAATAATCAGTATCTGTGTGGGAGCATCAAGTGTTAATGACCCTTGTCGACGCGATTCACGGTACATTCGAGAATATTTAAAGCGGGTTGGGAGGTGCGTCCGACCGTATCTGGACGCGGAATGTGATTAATCTAATCTCTGGTACCGAGCTTATCTTTGACAAGACTTTACACATTTTGCGCAGCGGGACTTAGAGTTGGGCGAGTGACATGCGAACGAGAGCGAAAATGATGGACATTGGGCGTTCGTCATGCGATCATTCACTCAAAGGTTAGTTGGAGCAGAGACGGCCAAGGGAGCGCACTCGAGCAGAAGTGCGGCGGCCTCCGGATAATATGCCTTTTGGAGAATCCGACTCTAAAGCAGTTGCAAATGATTTCATAAATGGCGAGTCCCATTCGCGAAAAAAAAAAAAATTGCCGGTAAGGGAAAACTCCAAGAACAAATGCATTCGCCTCCAAGTTGCATTGCTTTGGCGTAATTCCTTCTCGTTTCTTCGAGCACACGCCAAAGGAATTGAAAAAGGAAGCAATCCACCTCTTCAGCCTTAACGTTAAAGTTCTCGTTTGACCCGGAGAGCGTCAGCAAGGTAATGATATTAGCGCATTTCCACGCAACGAGGAGAGAGAGCTGACTTTTGCGACCGGGCGTGTACAGGTGGTGCTGACGGTCTTCGAGAGACTGACCACGCCCTGAGGTTGACCTTTCACCCCTGATGGCGAATCCTTTCCACCTCCTGAAAGGCGAATGGCTCTCCAAACATTCCTTTTTACTCACGTCCCGAAGATCGCCGAAAAAATGGTAATGAAGCAGAAGGTCATCTTTCTCATTCCCTCGCTTTTAAATTCATAACCCAAAGTAATAAACGCGTATGAAAAGAACAATGATGAATATACCAGAAATTTGTGAGAGAATTTATAACAGACAGAAAATCTCCGGTATTGACAGAGTCCTATAACCCACGGTTTAAAATGGAGGTTAGGGCCTCATGAGAAATACAATGGCACCTTAGGCCGGAACAATTGATACTATTTATTTGACGAGAGATATGATATCATTGTGATTTCTAAAAAATGTTACATAAATCTATATACGCTGGATATTATATCGCCGTGTATCTAATAAGAAATATTATTTTAAATCTCTTGTTATTTGTCACTTTCTTACTACCATAAAAGTCTGATTTAATTTTGTCACATTTATCAATCTAAGTAACGACTCAGACGAGAATATAATATAAAATAGATAGAATTTGTATGTTTGTTTACACGTTTGACATCATTAAACAAGAAATTAGAAAATATGAAGTGATCATAGATTTTCTTGATGGTTTGAAAGGCTATATATAAATCACATTTCCAAGGTACTATAAAATCTTTTAATTACCTTATATATTTCAGAGGTTACATCTAACTCCAGTTCATAAGTGATGCTATTACTATACCCCATTGTCTAGTCATCTAGTCATC
>NC_061823.1:5633275-5638275 GCF_019202785.1 Penaeus chinensis | reverse complement strand
GTACGGATTCAGGGCAATTTCGATTATTCATTCATAAAAAGATTTGATAGACCGTAGCAACATCTCATTTAACTTCCAAGGATACTTTGGCTCAATGCATATCGATTTAGAGAAGACAAAAATCAAAGACAAAAAGAAAAAATCCTAAATTAATGAACAAGACGCACATATTGTATATTACCAGCTGCAAAGGAAAAAGTGAAATGGATAGAAGAATAAAAAACAAACTAGCGAAGAATTAGATGAAAGAGAAATCATATGAAAGGAATTATATGAATCAACGGAAGGAAAATCAGAGTAACGAAGTAGACAGAAGAAAGAGAAAGGCAGGATAGATTGATAGAGGTAGATAGATAGATAGATAGACAGATAGATAGGGAGATAGATATACAGACAGATAGATAGATATATAGATAGATCGAGAGAAAATGAGAGAGAAAAAGGGAGAGGATAAATAGATAGATCTAGAAAGAGAAAGAGGGGGAGGGGCAGATAGACAGGCAGATAGACAAAAAGGAAAAGAAAAAGAAGAGAAGGGACTCCAACGCCCCGTCGAAAGAAGGGAATTAAAACCAGCGAGAAAAGCTCCCCGAACCGGCTGCCAATGTCCTCTGAGGGGCATTACGGCCGGGCCACAAAGGGAGGCATGAAAACCATACCAGGAGCGCCCCTTGAGCTTCTCTCTATGGGGTGGGGAGGAAGGGGGGTGGGGAGGAGTATGAGGTGCCTGGGATGAGGAGGAGGATGGGCTGCCCCTCTGTTCTCTCTGGCTGTGAGGACGTTTTGAGGGGAAGCGCCCTTGAAAGATTCTGTTAAAAATGAGGTTAATTGAGATTGGGAGCGTCGGAGAGTGTTCAGATCTCCGTAAATGTGAGTGTGTAGCTGTATCTAACGGCTTTGCTTACAACACAATGGGAGTAGGAGCCGGGAGATGTGAAAAGCCAGTGTGGAGCTAACCAACGCTAAGCATATCATTAGCGGAATATAAAATGATTGGGTAAAAGGTTACGTAAGTTAATCTTTGAACTTGAGGAAGATATTTACACGCCTTTGAAGAAAGTGTCATGGTAAGCATGGTGTTGATGAGAAGTTGTGCAAGGAGGATACTACAGAGTAAGAAGTATATAAAAAGGAAAAACAAAAAAAAAAAACAGAAAACTTATAAGAAAGAGCTATACAGATGAACCTCGTCAAGTATTAAGCAATTATAGAGTAAAAGGGAATATGACTTTTTGTGAACAAGTAGTACCAGAACGTACATGAGAGATGAAAACATAAAAAAAAAACGTGTGCTTATACATCAGTATACATAATATAGTTCTTTGGAAACGTTATTGGCAAGGCTGTAGTTCCACACGAATACATACACTTATACTGCTTCCAAGTCCATATGATGTTCATATATAAAGTTTATTGTAAACTGAACGAAAAATCACCAAGTGCGAAAATGTTAACGCACCCTTCCCTATATAGTAACTATTTAAATGAAAAAACAAAACATAACAATGACGAGTATTTTCCAATCTTTGCAGGCAAACAATAAAGAGGTTAGAATGTTTGGTTATTTGGTTGTTTGTACGTGCGAGTATATTTGTTCGCATGTGTGGGCATGTTTATATGTATGTTTGTTCGTATGTGTGTGCACATATGTGTATGTTTGTTCGTATGTTTGTACACGTTTATATGAATAGTTATTCGTATGTGCATGAATGTATGTATGACTTCATAAATGTATGCATACCTTCATGAATGTATGTACGAAGTGCATGTATCCATGTATGTACGTACGTATGGATACGCATACACTTATACAGGTTTGGTTCTCAGCGACAAAACGAGAATCGCAACAAAGCCGTTATAGCTTGTGTCATCTCACTTCCGCGTCATTACCATTCAAAGGAATTCAAAGAAAGATTAGGGAAAAGAGAAAGACGAAGGGGAAAAAAAGAAAGAAAGGAAATGGAAAGAAAGAAACGGCGACTCAAAGTAAAAAAAAAAAAAAAAAAAAAGAGAGAAAAAAAGAATATCGGGAGACAATTTTTTTTTCTTACAAAAGAATTAAAGAAAAAGCATCAAACAAGGTTAGAGAAAAAGAGAGGTGAGAAAGAAAAAATATATAAATCATATCCATTGAAGATTTGTTCTCGCAATTATTCATTTACAAAGGGACGTCTTGTACACTGATGTCACTAACACTGAAGTAAGCGAATAAAGTAGAAGTAGGAAGCATGTTCTTGAGGCCTTACAGACTTACACACACACACACAGACGCACGCACTGTTATTAAGACAAAGATACTTAAATATAGAGATATATAAGGGAGTGCACTCAAGGGACGAGAGAGAGAGAGAGAGAGAGAGAGAGAGAGAGAGAGAGAGAGAGAGAGAGAGAGAGAGAGAGAGAGAGAGAGAGAGAGAGAGAGAGAGAGTTATCGAGTCATTCCGACCTGATTTCAACTCGTATCAAAATGATTCATAGTGTACTACTCTTAACAACTCATTCTTGGCACCATCGGCCTGCACAACACGCATTTCTCCAAAAGGAAATACAACTCACACGCACGACCACATACGTCACAGGCAGAACTATGGTCTAGCCAGTCACATGAGTGTCTACACACATCGATATATAGTTCTTTCTTTCTCTTCCTCTCTTCCTTTCTCTCGATTGTTAACGTCATGAATAAAAGACCAGCGCTGCTCCATTAACCTACGCCAACATCGTTTAGGTTAAGAGTGGACAAAAGTCTCGAAGAAAGAAGAGGGAGAAAGAAGGAGAAAGAAATCTGGGAACATTTGCATGGCGGCGATCGGGGAGTGTCGTCGGGGTGGGCATAAACACCTCATACGTTCCTATCTCTCGGACACCTTAACTACGCTTAAAATGGACATACGGCCGTCACATTGTTAACTGCCTGATAACTTAGGGGTGGATCGTAACTCGTTACTTTTAACACCTCGTTGGACAGGGCAATAGTCAGCTCGTTACGATAATGTTCGTGAAGCAACGCTTAGTAGTTAGCGTCAATAGGACCTGCGGTGATTTATAAACAAGGTCAATTTAGCGTTGAGTCGGCACTGAGCGTCTCCGCCAGCGAAACGGCACGATGGTTATTCAAATTGGTCGCTATTGATTAGTCTGGATGAGAGGCTGTGCTAGTGAATGGGAGGGTGAAGCTGATTGTGAGCTATATCTGAATGTGATATAAATATAGCTATTGGAAACCCACGGCTTTCAGACAGACCCTTCGGTGAACAGCGCAGACAGGCAGCAGGAGGGTTTCTTCTCTTCAGGGAATGGAATCTCGTAATATGTATTCTGCAGATCGTGTGCGCGGACAGAAGCTAGCACAAAGCAGTGTGAAAAATGTTTCTGCTTTGCCACGGGCAGAGGAGGAAGAATGTGTTCGGTGAGGATGCAGTGCAGCTTGCTTTTGGGGAAATAATTGTATTCGTTTCACATTTTGGATGCAGAACTTCGTGAAAAAGTTTGTCTGCTGCCATTTGTCGGTTATTCTGCGATTGATTTTAAAATCCTTATGAAGCACGCAGACACACACACACACACACACACACACACACACACACACACACACACACACACACACACACACACACACACACACACACACACACACATTCTGCATGAGTGTTCTATCCTTAGATTACTGATAAATACCACATGATAATCGATTTCGCCGCGACGTTCTGGCTCTCGGTTAAAGTGAATCGAGTTGTCTTCACTTAGTCATTTTCCTACCATCAGTGAAAAAATTCACCCAAGCCGTTACAACAATCTACGCTGTACTGAGACTGAAAATGAATTTATAAACACACGCGCAAGAGGTATATATACACACAAACACACATGATGTATGCGCGCGTGTATGTATTTTTTCTACCATATTAGCATATCTATCACATCAACCATCATCACCATCCGCTCACAATGCCTCCGCCACAACGTCCCGCCATACTCAAGCTTTCGCCTCACGCCCATGCCGTCCGGCGGGCGCTCGCCTCCTCCTCCTCCTCCTCCTCCCGAGCCTCCTTCCACAGGGCTGTAGCGGGGCCGAGGTTCCCACACGGCGTGCCTCCATAGGCCTTCTCCCGGCCACTCTGAATTACAAAATCAAGGTCGTAACGAAGCAGCATGGAGCGCTGTATGGACCTTCCATCCCGGCCATCAGATTCTGCGCGGGATCCTCTGTTCGGCTGGCGCTGGGAAGGTGGCCTTTGATTACTCCCTTTCACGCGGACTATGGACCTCTTCATTCAATTTCGCCCTTAAAAAGCGCACGTCACAATAGTGGTGAATGTGGCTTGACACGAGAGTCGCCATTTTTCATGGTAATCTAAAAGCAAGGTGTCGCGGCCGGCGCTCCGCTTGTCACTTACTTTCATTACCGTCCGCAAAGGTTCGTCTGCTCCTCTTGGGGACTTCCGTCTGATCTTGAATATCTTTCAGATCATCGATGTTTTTTCTACTTGTTCTGTAAAATGTTAGAAAAGTCTCAGTCTTTGTGCCATGGATAACTCCAATAAAAATTTCACGATCCGAGTCTCGGTTAAGCCGCCTTGCCAAGTCGGAGTTTAGGGAATGACGGTCTGGGCATAAAAAGCGATATCGACGTACGCGGTAGCGACCCAAAAATAGGCATAACCTCCTCGATTTGTGTCACATACAGGCTTGTCCCCATATATCACCCGCGCCTTACCTGTGCCGATATATACTCCTATATATATATCTTAGCCAGATTTTGTTCCAGCTAGTAAATAGGGATTACGGATTTCGAAAGGCATTTCTTTTGTACAGACTCTATAGGGGAATTATCATGACAAAGACCTTTGTGCAGACTGTAATATAAATTGTTGCGTCATAGATTCTGGCCGGTGATATTGTCCTGCGGAAAGAGTTTAACATATTGCAGCTTCAGATTGACCGACAGTGCGCAAAATCTTGTTCTGTGAAATATATAGATATCATGCTCTGATACAATT
>NC_061823.1:5625775-5628275 GCF_019202785.1 Penaeus chinensis | reverse complement strand
CATCATCATTGATATTCTTATTAAAATCATTTATGTTGTTATTATTATCATTATCGTTGTTGTTGTTATCATTGTCGTTATTATTATTATTTTTACTATTATTACTGTTCTCATTATCATAATGATTTTCCACTCTTCTTGTCATCATTACCAACATCATTATTATCATTGTAATTATTACTATGAACACCACTATCAACATTATTAGTACTATTATCAGTACTATGATAACCATTTCCATTATCATCGTCAATATAATTACTCTCAGCATCATTTCAAATATTTTATCATTATCACTTCCAAAACTTTTTTTTTTTTTTTTTTTTTTACCATGATTATTGCCACTACCATCATCACTAATGCCAAATTGTCCTTATGATTTTCTCTTCACAAAAAGACTCAACCGGCCATCTTTACTTCCCAATGTTGGTTTGCCTTTCTCTTTGTCTCGGTTTTCATAATGGTTATTAAAACAATTTGGAAACGAAGTTATATCGTAGTGCTGTTAATACGCCCAATGGTTTTGGTATTAGGTAACCATTCTTTCGGCGCTCCGGCAAAGGCCATACCATATCCTCCTACATATATCATAGCAAAGGAGAGTTAAGAGTATATATTTTTTTCTTTTAACGATCTATCACCGTTAAAAGGGGGGGGGGGGGGGGGGGCACATTAATTTGTAGAGATACCATTTCACTTACAATATCTGACTTCCTTTCTCTACAGGTTGATTCGAATATTCAATGTAACAAGAGGTATGTTTGGTTGTTAAATATTTTCCTTTTTATTACAATCTGCAACATAAAAATGGTGTATAGAAGGCATGAAGTTAATAGTTTCCTTCTCTCTTATCATGTATTTGTATTCTGATCCATCCCTTTCAATTCCTCATCATTTAACCTACTTCCTTCTCTGATTCTATTACTTCCAAATTCCAGTGATATCTTTTCCCTTCCGTTGAATCTTTACCCTCTCTCCACGTATGATATATGTAGCATTTGTACCCTACATGGTATTTCAAACTTTGACTTTACAAATAGCTGTGTTATGTTTATTTTTCAATTGTTATATAACTCCTTCCTGCGTATTATTAAACCAGTCTTCCTACTCACACCATATCCGATATTCATAAAAGTTTTCATCCAGCTTCTAGCACCTTTTAGTACGAGGCCAATATTACTTCGATGAAATTTTGCCCTCTGATGCCTATACAATCTAATTTGTATTTCCTTACACAAACCCACTTTCCCAGTATGATTCCTTTAATATATGGATACTCCAGTTGTGATATTTCTGCCACCAGCTGTGATATATCTTCTCTTAGGTAAATTTCTTTGCTCATCTGTTATTATGTAACTGCCGTTCCAACTGTGATACCTTTACACTATTATTATATCTTTACCCTAAAATGTCCCATCCCTTTGCGTCCAGTTGTGATATCTCTACCCTAAGAGTTGTGATATCTCTACCCTACGAGTTGTGATATCTCTACCCTACGAGTTGTGATATCTCTACCCTACGAGTTGTGATATCTCTACCCTACGAGTTGTGATATCTCAACCCTACGAGATGTGGTATCTCTCTATCCCACCGCTTGTGATATATCTACCTACGAGTTGTGATATCTCTACTCCGCACCTGTAATATATCTACCCTCCGAACGTGATATCTCTCCCCCGAACTGTGAAATGTCCACCCCCTCCCAGGCCCGGGTCGCCTCTCGCCTCGTGTCTCTCACCTGTGACGCACATTCTCACAGGTGAATTGACGTCGCGTAATTATACCGCAGAAGGGTGGGCGCTCCTCTGGGACTGACCCCAGCACGACGATATGACACCTGTCAGCGATGCCGACTGACATCTGACACTCAACTGCCTGACACTGCCACATGACGAGAAATGACACCGAGGTACTACTACATCAGTCGTAGAGGAGGAGCAAATCGAACACGAGTGGGAGATCAAGGGAGTAAAACAGGGGGTAACGAGAAGGGTGTGTGTGTATTGGGTTGTTTTACCATAAGAATGAAGGTCGAAATTGTACTGTTCAGAATGTAATGGTTATTAAAGTAGTAATCGTATGGGAGACTATTATTTCATCAAATGTTATTACTACAGTAAATTTTAAGTACACTAACAGTTAATCACACTTTAAAAGCGCACTAAACTACTTTGCAATGTCGAAATCAAAAGAAAAAGTTAGATATGTAAAGTTGTAAAATATAATTATGAATGTGAACAATAATTGAGGTATCCAAATCAATAATACTAATAATTACCATTATCATTACCAATTTTCCAATTTTACCGAAAATTATGACGATAAAGACAGCGATACAGATGCTGTTACTAATGGTAAAACCAACAGTTACAATGACAATAACAAAAATGGAAACTAATGTTATTATGATTATAATGATAACGGAAATACTACTACTACTATTGTTATTACTAGTACTGATGCTAATAATGATTATAATACTACTACTACTAATGATAAT
>NC_061823.1:5615720-5620675 GCF_019202785.1 Penaeus chinensis | reverse complement strand
TTCACTGGTTTTCTTTTCTATCTCTCTATTCTGCGTTTCTTCTGTCTCTCTTGACTCCTCTTCGTCTCTCTCTTTAAGCTTGGTTCTGCTCTCTTTTCTTCTGTCTACTTGTTTGATATTTTCTTCTTTGCCTCTCTGGCCTTCTTTTCTTCTCTCTTTTATCTTTTTTCTCTCTGGTCTTCACTTATTCCTTACTCTTCTTGTCTTACTTCCTTCCTTTGTCTCCTCTGCTTCTCAAGTGTTTATAAATATATATTCCTGTTTATCATTTTTCTCTGTTCTTTCTTCATTGATATTTATATCCATTTCTTCTTTCTTTTTTGTTTCTCTTTTCGGTTCTAACATATTTTTCCTAGGATCTTTTATCCATATTATATTCTCTCTCTCTCTCTCTCTCTCTCTCTCTCTCTCTCTCTCTCTCTCTCTCTCTCTCTCTCTCTCTCTCTCTCTCTCTCTCTCTCTCTCTCTCTCTCTCTCTCTCTCTCTCTCTCTCTCTCTCTCTCTCTCTCTCTCTCTCTCTCTCTCTCTCTCTCTCTCTCTCTCTCTCTCTCTCTCTCTCTCTCTCTCTCTCTCTCTCTCTCTCTCTCTCTCTCTCTCTCTCTCTCTCTCTCTCTCTCTCTCTCTGCATCTTCTTTCCGAAATTCTTTTACTCGCAATATTTCAATATTCATATTTCAATAATTCTTTGCTTCATCGTTTTACCGTTGTTCACTTCGTCCTCTATACCTTTCTTTAGTTTTCTTTACATATGTTCATCTTTCTTTATTACTGTCTATTCGTTCTTCTTTATTATCCATCCGTCTTATGATCATCCTGTCCATTCACATTAGCTTATTTTATTTTGTCAAAGGGAGAATAAATGAACAAAAAAAAATAAAATAAATTATTTCTTCGTTTATCCTTTCATTTCCTCATTTTGTTTTCTCTCTGGCCTCTCTCCTCTCTGTCTCTGGCCTCTCTCCTCTTCTGTCTCTGGCCTCTCTCCTCTCTGTCTCTGGCCTCTCTCCTCCTCTGTCTCTGGCCTCTCTTACATTTGGATTTTGTGTCTTATATATTATTGTTAACATTACGTCGACTTTGCCCACAGCTGTTGCTTTCAGGTCTCAGCGTGTTACCTGCCCTGACTACTTTCTTCAAACCGATCCTACCTGGTTTACTATTATGTTTTTTTTTCCCTCTCTCTCTCTCTTTCTCTCTCTCTCTCGCTCTCTCTCTCTCTCTCTCGCTCTCTCTCTCTCTCTCTCTCTGTGTGTCTCTCTCTCTCTCGCTCTCTCTCTCTCTCTCTCTCTCTCTCTCTCTCTCTCTCTCTCCCTTTCTTATCTTACTGTAAATTTCTGTATGTTTTGGAGAAGAATATTCAAGTCAGGTTAAGAGAATTGAAGAGAGAACATCGTGCATAGAAGAAGGAAGACAGGATAAAAAAAAAAAAAAAAAAAAAAAAATCCCGGTCAAAATAAAACAGGAACAAAAAGAAAAAGAAAGAAAATAACAAATCCTGGTCAAAATAAAACAGGGAAAAAAAAAGAAAAAGAAAAAGAAAAAAAAAAAAAAAAAAATCCTGGTCAAAATAAAACGCGAGGGAAAGACCGTGTCGCGGCTAAAGGTCGCCAAGGGACCCCCGGCGAGCCCTGATGAGGACCAATGATAAATAAACCTACTGAACGTGTCTCCCGGAACGACCTGTGATTGGTGCTTATCACTTGACCGCTGTGTGCAACGTAGTAAAAGAAAAAAAGTTGGAAGTACTGCGTTGCACCTGGGTCGTTAGAGGCGAAAAACTGTGCTGATTGTCCTGTAATTCACCTCTAACACCACAGGGAGTTTAGGAGCTTTTAGATAAGGAACTTGTTAATATATTGTGATAAAGGTGAGGTCTTCCCTTGCCAGTATTTTAGTGGAGCAAACAAGTGTTCATTCACGCCTGTAGATCGAAAGCTTGTTGTTTTTAACATGCATAGTTCTATAAGTATAACTATTCTCATATGTACCTTTACGCATACCAAACCATCCCTTTCGACATAGAAAAGTGACTCATATTGCAAATAATAAACTTCTCCGTAGCAAAGAAATAAAAATCTCCTTTTCTTCGGCCGCAGCCAATCGCGGCGCACCTCCTTCCCCTGCCGCTGAAACATGGTTCGAGCGGCCTCACTCCCTTGCTTGATGATCGCGGATCCATAGTTGATAACAAGGACTCAGTGGCCCGTACTCAACGCGCCGTGACCCCGACCTTCCTCCAGAGGGCCCCGGGACTCGCTGTGACACGAAACACAATGCCACGCTTTTAAATCTTGCCGTTTGCTACAGATGCCTCGTGCCAGTTCCCTGTATATCCCGTGCTGGGTTAGATGCAGAATGAGGGAGGGGACTACGGGTTGCTGACGTAGGTAATCTGGTGAATATGTGAAAAGAAAAAACAAATAAACATGAACAGCTTTACCTGGAGCTTTAAATAAACTCGCGAGAGCGGCTCAAAATATTCGAACTGGCATCTGACTCGTAGTACACTAATGTGTTGATATGAGTGTGGAGTAGCATTTAGTGCCCGAAATGATAAAAACTGAGCACAAAGGCTGAATTAGGCTTTGAGTGACAGCCTCAAAGACTTTTAAAATTGCCTTTGTATTGGTGGCCTTCCAGGGGTTGCCTACAGTGTAGCCAAGGGCCCCTGGCGGAGAGGAACTAGTCGAGTGACATTAATGTTCTCCTTTATGCACTCCCAATTTTTAATCCGCCGTTAAAAGTAGCACCAAAGAATCGCCCAAGAGGGGAAAAAATTGCGTTTTCATATGTCACCAACTGAGAAAGCTCTAAATAACGTAGCGGGTCGTTACCGCAGGACAAGTTATGGGATCAGATGTGGTAACTGTGAATTCCTTGTGGATTCGAGATAAGCTGATGGCAGACGTTGGCGGGAGACGCTGAGTGGCCGCCGCGAACACCAAACTGGTTTGCGACTTTCCTGATTATGACCAGCATGGCGATATTTCTCGTCACCATCGAAGATTATAGATGTCTGGGATCCTGAGCTACGGCCGGCGAGGCATTTCGCGGAAGGGCTCGGAGATAGGTGATGGGAGCGCTGAATGTGCCCCGGCTATTACGGCGAATTACAGCTTTACTCTTATACTTCTACGGAGTTTTTGTTTTCATTGGCTCGTTGATGTAATACAAGGACACAAGGACACACACACACACACACACACACACACACACACACACACACACACACACACACACAATGAAAACAAGACAAACAATAAACTTGGAATTACAACCAGACAAGCAGGAGGCAGGCCAGCTATAAAAAAGGAAAGCCTAATCTAACGACGCAGGGTATTTTGTATCATAAAGTTAACTCACACACCCAACTAACCCCCCCCCCCCCCCTCCAGCAGCAAAGCCCCGAGAACACACATCCTGCATCGCTGACTGTTGTCCCCGTGTGCTGAGCTGCGACAATCACCGTATTCAGTCTAAATGAGATTATATGCGGAGTGAACCTCGGATGGGAGCCACAGCAACATTAATGCCTTAATGCCACAACAATGCCGGGCAACGTAATACAATCACAGCACATAAAACAACGCGCATTGTCCTTGGCCTGACAAAGCCAACAGTCATTTCCACCCTGCTTCGTCCATCCTCGAAGTGCGTGTGGCACGAAGCTGCACCTCTCCACACCGCCGTCGTCTGCAGCACGAAGCGAGCCCTTCTGGAGGCGGAGGTGGGAAGGGGGGCGGGGGCTGGAGGACAAAAAAAAAAGGGGGGGGGGTAGTGCCTCGTTTCCTGCGGTGAATCTCGAAGTCTCGGACGTCGAAAAGTAGCGCTCGTTTAGCATTTCCTGTGAGGCAGAGGCGGAGTAAAATTCATAAGTCGGTGAGGTTTCAGTCGTATTGTTGCGTCGCGAGGTGGAAACGGCGCCTCCCTTTCGCTCACTGCAAGGAGGGTTAATTCTCCTTATGTATTCATTCTGCCGCGCATTTGTTTTCATCAAGGAAATGAATTTCGACGAGATCAGGACATTAATATCCTCAAATGATTAATTTGATATCCTCTCTTGCATATTCAGACACTTTGTTTCGATTTCTCATGTATTTAGTTTTATTCCCACACCTTTACTAATCGCCCATCTCGACTGGCCTTCGACCTTACACGCCTAAGTATCATGTAAAGTGACAGTGTGGCATGTTCACTTCTTCGCAATACTATTCTTCACTTCTGACTCGTATTTTCTAACCGCCTTTTCTTGGGCATCACATCCTTGTCTGAACGCTGCATCGACGAGAAGAACTTGAAAACTGAACGTAGAAAGAAGAGGAATTCTTGCCGAATTTCGCCTCCCATTATGTGGCGTGGAAGCAAGCCTCTTCGCCGCCTTCGGACACTGCGGTTTTGTAAATCCTCGTTCACAAAGATCCAAAGATATCCCCTTCTGACAAAGCGAACAAACCACCAGCATAAAAAAAAAAAAAAAAATGTTAATAAAAATAGTGATCGTAAACATACTCACATTCCGAGAATTCTTTCAGGGAGTGAAGAATTAAATTAAAACTGTCTGCGTCGTGAGAGAAGAGTGTGCGTTCAAGAACAAAGACAGCCTGCGTATGAAGTCTAAACCGAAGGATATTAACCTCCTCCTTTTGAAAGTTTCTCAGACGAATTCCTCCGAGGGGATTCCCGCAAAATACACATCGAGTTTGACTGTATGGATCAGCATAGTACATAATTATGCTGACAAAGTCGCAGACATTCTCACTGAGAACTTGAGGGAATTATATTACATATCTCACACACACAATATGCCGCCGTCTCCGCTTTATTTACGGGGTCGTCCCGCTTGTGAAAACTTCAAGTGATGTGCCACAAACACGTATTGTTATATGCAACTGTATTGTCAAACTCCGGCCTCATATTTTTATATTAAAAAAACAAGCTTGTCTCCCGGAGTCTGG